>NC_080393.1:2156197-2456197 GCF_028751815.1 Salvia miltiorrhiza
CAACTTGGACTCAAACTCTAGTCTAAGCCGCCAAGTTGTCTTGATCAACTTCTACTCAATGATAATGATATCACGTCTCGCCTTCTTCTTTTTGAGCTTGTAGCAATCCTTTGCCAAGTGACCCGGTTTGCCACAGTTGTAGCAATCCTTCATTTTTGCCTTGCCCTTGTCCTTGGCATTTTGGCGAGCACGCTTGTTGTTGGAGGGACCGCCTTTCTCCAACAAGTTGCCTTTGACTTGAGATGAGTTTTCGACCTTGGTCATACATTCTCTCACGTCAAATTCTAGGCGCAGCTTAACCATGAGATCTTCAAGAGTCATCTCCTCATTGTTTTGCATAAGGTAGCTCTTGAAGTCAATCCAGCTTGGCGGTAGCATCTCGATGACCGCCGCAGTGATGAAAGCTTCGGGCATTTTCATCCCTTCGGATTCCAACTCATGCAAGATAAGTTGGAATTCTTGCACTTGATCCATGATCGATCTACCATCGATCATCTTAAAGTCTAAGAACTTAGCTATTACATCATCACTACGATACTTGTTCTCTAGTGCCTCCCAAAGTGGTTTGGAGGTCTTTACATTGGCGTATACATTGTATAAACTATCTTCTAAACCTTCTAAAATAAACTGTTTACAAAGATAGTCGCCATAGCGCCAATCGTCATATGCGGCATGCACCCAAAAATTGGTCTCGTTGTCCGCCGGCGCAGGTGGCTCGTCTTCCCACAGGAAATCGACCAAGCCCAAAGTCGTGATGTAGAACATCATCTTGTGCTGCCACATTTTGAAGTGTGACCCACCAAACTTAGGTGGCTTTTCGGCTATTGCATTTGCCCTCGGGGGCTGCATTGGCACCGATCCCGCCATGTTGCCATGGCTCACCACGTTGGTCCCGAAGGCCCCAACGTTCTGTCCAAACATGGATCCCACGGAACCACTCAAAGTGGAACCAAATGTTGACCCAAACGGAGTTTGGCCAACCGTTCCTTGCACGGAACTATCTCCTCCAAGAGTCGTTTGGTTAGCACCAAACAAGAAAGGTAGCGGTGTTGAACCACTAAAATGTCCACCACAAAAGGTGGAGGCAGCAGCGGCAGAGGTGGCGGGTGCCACGGTTGATGCAGCCGCGGCGGAGGCGGCGGCAGAGGCAGGCGTTGGCAGCGGCAACAGCGTTGGCAGCCTCGGTGGAGTTCGCAGGGACCGGTTCGACATCTCCAGCAAAGGTGTTTAAGTTACGAAAGTTTTAAGTTCAGTTTACAAGTTCAAAAACTCCACGTTGCAAGCTATCTCGTCTTGGCGATTGTTGGAATATAAGCTCGCGGGCGTAGTACAATTGAAACCAGAAATGTAGGAGTTTAGATGACAAGGAAAAACTGAATTGAAAATTACAGTAACCTGAAACCAGTGAAAAAGCCGAGTCGAGGAGAGTCCTCTGTCCGCAAGACGAGATACGCCCCGGTAGTGCTTCGGTTTGGCGTGTCGTCCCCAAAGATGAAACGGCTTCGTCTCGTAGGTAGCAGCACCGCACACCACGAGCTCCGGCGAACTGGACGAGGCGAGAACAGAACTTTACGATGCAGAGTGCAGTAGAGTAAGAGTGTAATGCTTGTTTTCAGGTGTGTATTCTATGATGCATGGAGGCTGTCCTATTTATAGGGCACAGTCCACATCAATAGGGGGAGTTAAATACCATTGATGGTATTTAAGTGTGTCGGGAGTTACAGACAGAAACGGACGTACACGCCCTGCTGTTTGAATTTGCCATGAATTCTCCGACAGCGGTTACAGAAGTAACGGCTCTGCAGTAATGTGGAAGCTTCCTGGGAGACCAAGGGTCCTCCCGGGCCAAGCCGCGCGGCCATGGACGGGGAAGGGACGGGACGGGACCGGGGACGGGGCCGGGCGTCGGGCGACGGGGCCGGGGCCGGGCCGGGCGGGCGGGCGGCGGCGCGTCGCGCGCGGGTGGGCTGTGCAACCCGTCACGTGTGCACACAGTTTTTATTACATCCTATTGATGTAATAGCTTTTATACTGTAATAATGTATCCACATTCCGATGTGGGATAAGCATTAAATCTTATTTATGCTTATCTTTTCCCACAGCTCAATGTTTCAAGTACCCAACTTTAAACAATTATTTCTCACTCACCGGAAATCGGTTTTGAGTAAATAAATATACTACGATCATCTACTCGGAACGTAGATCGATCCTGTCCCATTTAATTATGCTAAATTAAATGTTTTCGGTACTCGAAAAATTCTCAAACATTGGTTACTCACAACCAATTTCCAACACTACATACTTAAAACACTAATCTACAACTCCTTAATTTTTATGTAAAAAATAAATGCATCAAAATTCGTAGGACAAAGGGAGTATATTGTAGTTAATAATTAAACATACTAAAAAAGGTAAAACAAACCATTATTAATAAGAAAAAAAGGACAATATTTACTTATATCACAATTAAATAAGAACGAAATATCATTTCCAACCTTTGATCATCAATTAATATCTACTGATTACATCACTTGGGTGAATCTTAGAGGGAACGGTTTTTTTTTTTTTTTGGAATGTAATTATGCATTAATTAATTATAATAGTTCTCGTGTTCTTATATATAAAAATACAATTCTTACTAAAACCAGACGCCATATATATTAAAGGGATCACCCTAGCTAGCTATATATATTAAGGAGCTCACTTGAAGCAAAATGATAACTAAAAGTGTAATTAAATGAGACAAAATTTAAATTTTATTTTCCATTATGTCAATGATTGTTACATTAATTATGAATATGTACGTGTCGAATAGAATAGGCAGAAGTGTTCACCTACCAATTAAGAGCACCAATTAATGTATCGACTCACAACACATTGAGCCATTGAAGTTGAAAATAGTACTAATATCAATAATAAGGATTAGAAATTAGTCCGAAGCGGTGCGTATTTCTTTTTGAACCGTTTCAATAAAAGTTGTGTATTTTTTCTTTTGATAATAATTTTACACTATAAATAATGTGACCTCACACACTTTTACACTATAATCTTATTCTCATTAAATCCCGTGTTGAAAAGAAGCGCACCGCGTTCGTTGGGACGGAGGGAGTAATAAATTAAATTGCAGGTAAATATGATGTCAATGACTCAATATGTTGATTCCGTCCCTTTCCCATGTGACATCATCGTACTTATTGTTATTTTATTTCACATATTAGATTTAAATTTATTGTGTGTAATCGATTAAACGTAATTAAAACATCATTGTTCTATAATTTTTTTTTCAATAGGCATTTATATATTTTTTACAAAAACAACTTTTGCAATTTGCACCTTCGAATTATACCAATTAATTCGGTATGAATTGCCCAATGCCAATTGGGAACTCTGGCATTTATCACACTGAAGCAAAAGTAAATACAATTAAGTAATACTATATTTAATTAAAAAAAAATCATGTGTGGGTTTAATTGGGTTGTACCATTCTTATACTATGCCAACCAATTTTATTTAATTGGGTTGTAAATAATTAATATTGATTAGATGTTTAATTTAGGATCTATAAGGGTAAAATATTCAAATTATTAATTTTTATTTATTTTTCTTATTATAAGGTTGACAAAGTAAATTAGCTCTTTCGTAGTATGAAAATAAATAGTACAACATTTTATTTCACAAATTATTTCATACACCTGCATGTTAAAAGATCGCATCAATGGGCCCCATTTCCAACTCAATCTTGCTATATTTACATTTATTTGTTATTTTGGGGTGGGTCTAGAATCTCTGTTACATTAATTGAGGTTTAAATTCGTTTCCTCAAGTTAAAAGTAAAATAAAATTCAATATTTTTCTCAAGCATTATTACAATTCTTAATTTTGTTGATGTTCACAAATTTTTTTAAAGTATTAAAAATAAAATAAATGTATAAAATAAGAAAGAATAATCCTAGCATAGATTAAATATAAATGCTCACAAAACATGATTAGCATATATATACTCCATCCGCCCCAACTAAGTTGATCAACTTTTTTTTCGACGCAGAATTTATGAAATCAGTGTTTTAAATGTGTTTGATAATAAAATGAATAAGTGATTATGTATTTTCTATTTATATTTATTTTATATAAAGAAATTAATCAATTTAATTGAAATAATAATAAAAAAAATATAATATTGATCAGTTAATTGAGATGAATCTAGTACTATAATTCTTTTTTATAAACTTATAGTATTAAATAAAGAAATTAAAGGCTACACCACAGAAGATTTGAATCCAAAATTTTTGACCTTGAACATTAACACATTACCGCTTGGCCAACGCACGCACACTAATACTATCATTTATTTGTAGTTAAATATGTGGCGGTAAGTGTGTATAAATATGTCTAGAAATGTGTGTGGGGCAGGCTTCTTGTTTTGGTTGACTATTTGGAATTTTTAGACGGTTAATTACTGCTAAGACACCTAATTAAGAGTCATAATTAATCTCTACAATCTAGTGTGACATTAAAATATCATTTAAAAGATTCACCCAATGTTTGATTAGCTGTCTAGACTGGACTGGATAGTAGTTCCCCATAACTTAATGCGAAACACGTTAAATTTTCGACTTGCAAATTAACATCAAAATGACAAGAATCCCCCCCACCCCACCCCCCACCCCTACCTTACTCGCAAATATTTTCTCTGTCCACAAAAAATATTTGTCATATTGTAAATTACACAAATCTATATATTATATAAAAGAGCAGTATAACGGCTACTTTTTAAATTTCTCTCTCCTCATTTTTCTTTTTTTGTTTTGATTCTTTTATAAAAATCATCAACTTTGATTAATAAAAAGATATTCAACATTGATGTTAAATTAAAGATAACGAAAAGATCTTTAATTTGATATAAAAATTATAAAAAATAAATTTAAAATGAAGTTATTATTAATTAAAGTTGCAATTTATTTTTCTCTCTCATCTTTTATCTCTCCTTTCTCTTTTCTAATTTCTTTTAATTATACGGTTCTTTCTCCGTTCATTTTTCATATTTTCTATTTATTTTTTTTATTATAATAATTTTATGCAACTAAAAAGATGAAACTTGTATTTATTCATTTTAGAACTCTTTAAATTAAACATAATTTTTTAAAGTGAATTTTATATTAATATAAATTTACATATTAAAATAGATTTTCAAATACGATTTATATTTATTAAATTTTCAGTATGTTTTTATATGAATTTTTATATTTAGTTATATTAACATATTTGTTATGATTATTTCTTAATTGAATTTAATATTAGTTTGACAATTACTTATCTATGAAGCAAAAAAATGATTAATTGGAAAATCATTAATTGGAGAATCATTATTGATTCTCTTTAAAATATAAAATAAAAGTAAATTGAAGAGTTTAATTTTGTAGCAGCATGTCTATTCAAATTTACTTAAGTCATATACTCCATATTTTACTTTTTAAAAATGAATGACACATTCAATCGTTTATTTTTTCTGCTAACCCATTGATAAAAAATATTTGTCGGTAAAATACACAAATAAAAATTTTGATGCATATAAAAATAATTGTTGTTATATTTATTCAAATTACATGGCATGTATGCACTTACGACTCACCGATGAAACCATTTTTCTGATTTATATTTACATTTATTTATATTTAAATTATATATATTTAATATGCATATTTATTTATTTATTTAAAATATCGTTCAGTTTCACTGATCGTGCATCGCACGAATGGGCGTGTGCTAGTTTTAATAAAATATAAGTGGAGTTGTGTGAACTCTATTATTATTACAAATGAAAGTGATAATTTTTTTGTAGACGAATCGAAAAGAAAATTATGGTAATTTTTTTTGAAACAATGCAACTACTTGTCTACTTCTACAAATTTAGAGTTTAATTAAAACCCTTTGAGGATCCTTTTTTTAGAGGAGCCCTCGAAGCTTTTTAGCATTGAAATTGAGTTGTAATTAACTACACTAATTTTGACAATAAATACCCCTAAACTGTTGATTTTAGTTGGGAATTACACTATTTCACATGGCATGCAACTTAACATGTGATCACATGCCTACGACTCCTCCCATGTTATTATCATCTATGTATATAGAGTTAGGTTTCATTGAGATTGCTATTTTTCGTGAGACATGGGAATAATGAATAAGTCACTATATATTATTTTATTAAATAATATATAATGTTGAATAACGACATTCAAAAAATTGGTAAAATTTTCGTCTCCTCAAGGATTCGAACTCAAGTAAAATTCCGATCCCTCAAGGTAAATATCAGCCATAGAATACAAATTAAACCCATCTTAAAATATAAAATACAAATAACTGAATTTTATATAGCATACGTCTGAATTCGCTGTGTAAATATTTGAATTTTAAGAAATTCAAATTTTTACTTTCTATGAGATTCGATCTCATGATCCTCATGAATTCATCCAATAATTTTTATGATTCAAGGACTGAAAATAATTTTTATTTTATATATTAAAATGAATTTTTATTTTTACTCATCTCTCTCTATATATACCAAGGGTCAAATTATATCTGTTAAAAACACACATTAATCCATGTCAAATCATTCACCTGCCTGTTAAGAAAGATAATAATTACCCTTAAATGAATTTTAAAAAAAAATATTACCCTTGGATGAAATGTTTATATATAGTACTCCTATATACCAAGGGTCAACTCAAATTAATTATCTCTCTTAAACACACACACATTAATCCATGTCTAATCATTCACCTGCCTGTTAAGAAAGGTAATAATTCCCCTTCAATGAAATGTTTGTTTTCGTTATATATTACGTACCTCATTCTAACGATAATTTTTATGGTTATTAATTAATTATTATGTCATTGTTGGATGTTTCTTTAAAGAAAGTAACTACAAACTACACCTGGCAATGAAGTAATACACTTGTATAATTGATGGAGAAAATTGACAGAGTGGTATAGTTGTTTTAACCTAGCTACATAATAAAATAATTTCGGGCTAGATATATGATTTATTTTTGTCATTGGTCACATTTTATTTTTTAATTTAGTCACTAAATGTCAAACGTAATGCCTCTTAATTCTACACCATGCATGCTCATTGCCATGTTCAAGCTAGCATAAGGTTAGGTACCTAGTGTATATATATATATATAGTTTGAAAGTAAAATTAATTAATCTACAAATTATTGATTCAATAACAACACTTGACTGCACAAAGACAGATAGAAACACAATCGGTTGGATTCCATAAATAATAGTAATTGATGAATCACTGCAGAGAGGGAGAAAACCCAAATATTAATTTATTAGTATTTATAATAACCAACAAAATAAATAGCATCCGAAAACCCAAATATTACTATTTATAAGGTACTTATTATTTTTTTAAAAAACTTTTCTATTTAATTACATAGGATCAATAATAATTCCACATTTTTTCCGTGGTAATTCGAACCTCCGACCTATTGATTAACATAAATACTCATGTGCAACCAGTTGCGCCGTGCAATTGGTTTTCAGAATGACACTACTTCATTCGAGAAATGACACTTGAACATTTTCGAATGACACTACATATACTTCAATATACAAATGACACTTCAAGTCATTCAGAAATCAATTGCACGGTGCAACCGTTTACATGGGAGAGTGGCTCATTGATTAAAGGAGAAACGTCTTACCAATTGAGTTGCCATGCACTTCATTGTCTACATAGTTAGTTATTTAAATGGTAATAAAAGTGATTATAGTGTGCTTATGACATAGCGGTATGTCTAAGACCAAAAGATCTTATATTTGAGTTCATAGGTAACGTGATTTATAAATTTAATTGTTAATTTATTAAAATGTAAATAAAATAGAATTAAGAGACTATAGTCCTTTAATAATTAGGGGAAAAGGCGATAGCTTTCCAATACTAATTAAGATGCGATTAAATTTAACTTTTAATTTTATTAATTAAAAAAGAAAAAAGACGAGATTATAGTCTTTTAAGAAATTAGAGAAAAAAGAGAGAGATTCTAGTACTAGTTTAAGAGGCGAAACAGATCATTCATACCTTTATGTTTTATGTTGTCTCATTCGTGTTCCACTATTAAAGTTAATATCTTAATTAGTAGTAATATTTAATTTTTAAATAAAAAATACCATAACATAATAAATTTCAATCAACATTTATTACTTAAATCAAAATTTTTAAAAATTGTACTCCATAACCCCAATTATGGAATAACCAAGCATATAATTTATTATTATTAATATTTAAAAAAAAGTAATCAAAATTAATCATAGACCCTAATTGAAATAGTTAATCTGAATTATAAAATAAAATAAATTACACGAAATTAAAATTAAAAAGACACGGCAAAGGACCGAAAACAGGATATTATATAGGAATAAAATTTTACGACTAAATAAGCTAAATAAAATTTAAACAGTGCGAATTTCTATCTGTGAATAAGAAGGTTTAGAATTCAAACTCCACCGCCTCTCCATAAAAAGAAAAATAAAATAAGCATGAAAAATAAAATAAGCATGAAATATTGGTTGTCCCATCTCCATCAACAAAGGAAATTAATTTAACGCAATTTCAATGCTTCATTACATGATGGTTATTAATACACTGAATTGTGACCAATTTGCTTATATGATAATCAATTGAAATTGAAAGTGACATGCGTAGTGCTATCAAAATTTATTATTTAAAATTCGCATCACAATATATTCAATGTTTGATTTCAAATACTAGTAATTACTCTATCGACTTTTTGTGAAATTGTGTTGATGAGCTTAGATCAAATTAATAAGTACGACTTCGACATTAATTTAAACCCGATCCCATATTCCCATATATTCAAACTTGATTTCAAATTTAATTAATAGGCTGAAACTTTGTACATTAATTTAATATAATCATGTTCAATATATATATTCGACATTTCATCCGCTTCCTGTCTTGTCAACTATCCTTTCGTCTATGAAGTTACTTAAAGTTCTCCTTTAAAAATGAAAGTCATCTCTAAATTTTTGTTTTACAAATTAAAAGAAAGTGTGTAAAAGTTACCAATTTGAAACGGACAATACGAAAATCATTATATTATTATGAAAGTACATGCTTTTACAAATTTTGATATATCTAGATGACATATCTACTGTAAATTTTCTTCATTTAAGGGTTGATAATGATTTTCAAATATATATATAACTTTTAGTAACTTTTTTTTGCAGCATGTTCGCACAAGTCATATAGTAAATGTAAAAGATGTAATTTCAAAAAATCCTAAAATAACAATATAGGGAACACCATCTACAAAGCTATAGCACTAATCACTTTAGATCCTCTATCCAATTTTGATATTTCACACCGTATTTCAATTAGCGCTCATTAAATAAATTAAGTTTTATAGTAGTTTTTCATATTTCATTTGCATTTTTACTTAAACAAGTATTTGGGAAATAAATTATGCTTATTTTTAATTTTTAATTTTTTGTAATAAATGTTACATAATAATTATTATAATAATAAGTTTTTGTTTATAATAAATATAATTAAAATAGTTCAATTGACATAATGGAATACAAATTAAGCTGATAAAAAAAATTCCATTTGTCCATAAAAAAATTGTTACAATTTTCTTTTCGATCTGTCCACAAAAAAATTGTCACTTTCATTTATAATAACATGGCTCATACACAATTCTACTCATATTTAAACTGGAACTTTTATTCCAATAATAACTTCACTCAGATTTTATTAAAATTTGTGCCGTTAAAAACCTCATTTTTTTTTTTATGAATATAGGAAGCAGTTGGTTGTAACTTGTAATAGTTCCAAAGATGACCATGTGTTGTACCCTAAGACCACAAACAACTTTAGCTCATTTGTCTTGACTTCATCAGACCATTATATGCTTCAATACTGTCATTGCCCTAAAACTTATACTACTATTACCACAAACACAAAACTACATAAAACAAAATTATAGGACAAGTAAAAAAGGAGTTAAACACCATATCTCCCACTCTTTATATACTCATGCACAACCCATGTTTCCACCACTTGTGCCTCTCAAACCACCACCAACTCCGTAATTCTTACATCCTCCAATTTTTTCAGATGATCTCCGCGGAGCCCCTCCACTCCCGCTCCGACTCCGACGAGTTGGGGTCCAGCGCCCGGATATCCTTCTCGTCGGAGTTTCTCGACGAGAGCAACTTCATCACCATATGCCCCAACCCCGAGGCGGAGCGGGAGGAGCAGGAGGCCGCGGAGCGGGGGCGGGCCCCGCGGCCGGGCGTTGACTTCGAGTTCCTCTCGGGGAACCTGACGAGCATGATCGCGGCCGACGAGCTCTTCAGCGAGGGGAAGCTCCGCCCGTTCTGGCAAATCCACCGCGCCGAGAAGCTCGACAGGATCAGCGCGAAGCCCGAGGGCTCGGGCGAGGCGGTGGTGGGGTTCGAACCCGGCAAGAAGGATCACGAGGAGAGCCGGGTGAGGTGGTTCGTCGACGACGATCCGTCTCCCCGGCCTCCCAAATGCACTGTTTTGTGGAAGGAGTTGCTCAAGTTGAAGAAGCAACGCCCTTCCACGCTCACGCCTTCCTCTTCCTCTTCGTCTTCCTCCTCCTCGTCCCGAGCTGAAGCTCGGGGCGAGGCGGGGAGGAGTAGTGAGAAATGTAGCAAGAGAATGAAGAAAGAGAAGACGCGATCGGTTAGTATAAGAATTAGGCCGGTTTTGAATGTGCCTATCTGCACGCAGGCGAAGAACGCCGCGCTGCCGCCATTGTTTTCCTTAAGGAAAGGCAGATGAGAGAGAGAGAGAGAGATGCAGATAATGTAAGAACGTGCTGTTTGTTTTTTGATTTCATGTTCTTTTTTAATGTTTTTTTTTTGTTTTATAGATGAATTGAATTTACGACTGCATCTGCTGATGTATAATAGTTTCAACATATAAATCTTCAGCTTTTCTTCTCATCATCTTTTTTTTTGGATTATTTAAGTTTGAATGTGGAGAAACATGATCCAGATAACCTGGAAACCCTTTAGTTTTCTGGGGCCAAACATAGCAATTATTACATTAAAGGGTGATGAAGCATATATATGATTATTTCCAGATTTGATTATTGTATTTTTTTTATTTGTTTCACTATTGTATTTTTTTTAACCCTCCTCTTTTCTATCTTAATTGCTTTTGTTATTAATTATGCATGAGGCGTAGCATTAAAGTCTATAGCTACAAAGATATATATAATAATATAAGATCGTGATTTAATCTTGTGTTTCATTTATTCATGTATATTTCTGTACAGACTGTCAGGGATTTGTAACAGTAACATGAAACTAAAAAACTGTATGAGCATCAAAATGTGATAGAAAATTAAAGGATGGATTTAAATTTCTTTAATTAGATGTAGTATGTATTTAAGCCACAATTGAGTCATATATTGCACTTTTCTAATTAAAGATGTAAGGGGATTAAAGGCATATGTGTGTGTGTTTTGAAGACTGAATCCTAAATCCAAAAATATTTTTGATTTACGAATTGAGATTCAGTGTACCATATTTCATTTTTAGAAGAACGAGGCGTATGATCAGTTTCCAAAACAAAAATTGAATTTTCAAATAATGTTATTTTCAAAATTGAATTCATGACCAAATAATCAGGACAAAAAGTGTATATGATCAGTTCGAAAAAATGAATGTAACGAACATGATATATACTAATATAAATATACATTTTAGTACTGTTGTTAGTATAAAAGTGTATATATTATTGAGAAATTTAATAGCACTATGTGTAGCATCTTTTTTTTTTTTTTTAAGTCGATGGGTATCTAGCTCACATGAACTGAATGACATTTATTATATTGGAGCTTATAATGAATTTTCCCATCAACCACTTCCAACTGGGTGCTTGCATATTTTTTTTTCTGTATCTGGAAATTCCAGCTAACATCCATCATTATTCAACAAACTTATAAGAGTAACAAGATAAGTAACTAATAAGAGTAAAATAGTGGGGTTTTTTTTTTTTTTTTTGATAAGACTGATCAAGATTTGGATTCCAACTCGTATTAAATGACATTATAAATTTGTTGGCATTTGAATATGAAATTCAATGTGCAACTCAGTATAGTTGTAATTAAGTGAAGAAAATTGGGCCCTTCTTCAAAATTATCAAAAACCAAATAAATTACTGAAAATTTAAAATAAAAAACCCAGAACAATATAAAAAATATATGCTGAACAAAAATAAAACTTCAAAAAAAAACAAGGAAAATAAATTACTGAAAATATAAAATCAAAAACAAAACCAATTTTAAAAATATATGCTGAACAAATATAAAACATAAAAAAAAAACAAGGGAAATAAATTCCTGAAATTTAAAATAAAAAACCCAAAACAATAAAAAAAATATATGCTGAACAAAAATAAAACTTAAAAAAAAACAAGGAAAATAAATTACAGAAAATACAAAATTAAAAATCGCTAGAGGAAGGGGTTGAACCTTCGACCTTTTGGTTAACAGCCACACGCTCTAACCAACTGAGCTACTCCAGCTTTTTATTTATATTTTCCAACTTTAGTAATATAACTAAGTATTTATTTTATTTGTTAGTTAATTGAGCTTGTGAGTGTGTTTGACATTATTTATAGGAAAAATTACCATTTTATACTTCACCGGGATAACATTTTTATAATTTTATCTTCATGAGATTATAAAATATTATTTATTTTCTTGTAGCATCAATTCCAACCAATCCGATTGTTCATCGCTGAAATTGAGACTATGATTGAAATTTGCTCGATTTAAACTACAAAGCCCTCAAACTAATTTTCAATCAATTATCTATTATCAAACATCATACTAATGTCGAATTAAAAATTAGTTTCAGGAGTTTGTAACTCAAGTTAACGAGATTTCAAGCTTGTTATGAATTTGTTGGAAACTAATGAATGATAAAAGTTACTCTATTCGATTACGATAAGTGTGATCTTTTTTATTTTATGATATGTTTTTTTTTCCGGGCGTAATATTTATAAAAAATTCATCTTATAAATTATTTATTAATTATCTAGTAAATTAGCTTAATTAATTTATTTTTTCACTTTATACATATCTCCCAATATTTTCTTAAAATTTATGCATCTCCATCATGGACGAAGGGATTATTTGTTGTCAGATATACTTGGATGTGTATTCATATATATAAATTGCATTCACACTTCTATGATCTCGAATTCATGATTAAAACATTAGATAATAACTTGCTCAAAATGATGAATTCAATGTGAAGAATGACAAATTTATAACACGTTAAAGATATGAAAGAGAAATCGAGTATTGAATCTTTACCGCTGAAATAAATTATTTTTATTTAGACCAAACCTAATATTATATGTTACATATTTCAACATATATTACTAAATTCATTTTATTGTTCATCTATCTTATTGGGGAAAAAAGATAAGAAAATGGAAAAAGAAAGAAGAATAAAAAAAAGTGATGAGAAAAATAAAAATAAAAAGAGCGGAAGAAGAAGCAAAATCCAAAACTCAAAAATTCCCAAATTGAAAAACCCTCCTTCCCTCATTCGCGAATCGCGCCACCGTCGCTGTTCTTACGCCACCGCCGAACATTGATTTCACTTCGCTTTCTCTCACTTCCCCTCTCTCTGTGTGTGTCCACAGTTACACAATCGACGGGCCGCAACTCCAGAAACCGCGACAAAGAGGTAATTCCACTCCTTCATTTTCTATCCGTATTTATATTTTGCTTCTTCCTACGCACAATATTTGATGCCCTATTCCGGTTTAGGGTTTTTAGGGTTTCTATTTCCTGCTCTACTTTCTGTGAGTAAAACCACCCACATACGCATGCATATTCCAAGAGATGCATACGTGGGTTTTGTTTTTTCCTGTGCTTTCTGGAGCAGTTGAGATTTTATTTCTTTGTGTTTTGTCGAATTTGAGGCTTGGAACTTTCGTTTAAAGGTTTGATTTTTCTCGTGGATCTATTAGGTCACGATGCTGACATTTTTGCTGGATCTAGGAAAGTTGGAATGTAATTTGAAAATAATAAAAATTAGTTTTGTGATTTTGTCGATATTGGATTAGAAATAAACGTCAATGAAATAAGAGTTTGTGAAATGTTGTTGCGTAATGTGATAGGAGAAATGTTATAACTTTGCTGATAATCTAATGTTAGCAATGTTCTTATTTCTACAAGCATACTTTCTAAAAAACTAATGGAAATGTAGTTGGAATATAGTGGAAAGCAAACTGAAACTCTGATTTGCTATGTTAATGCGTAATTTTTTTATAATTCTTATGACATCTTTGTTTTGTGCGATTATATGTTATCTGCTGAAGATTTTAGCTTCATAGGCTTTTTTTACCTTTCGAATCCAATCATTTATGTGGGGATATATGTGAACAATCTTACGATATAGCGTGTTCATATATCCCCAGAATTGTACCTACTCTATTGAAGGAAGACAGACAGAGTGTTTGGTGTTGTGGCATTTCAGTTTTCATGGATAAAATTGGTGTCTTGATAAGTTAACTCATTATTCATGCTATCTTTTTTTTAGAGTCTTATTCAGGTTATCTTTGATATCTGCAGGAAAGTAACAAAAATAACACCCACCTAATTAAATAATGACCTGCAGGAAGAAATTAATCTCAAATGATATGTAACATTACTGTAGCATGTTCCTAACCATGGCTAAGAGCTTATGATAAATCTTTGCTGTTTCTTCTATTTATCCTTTTTTAGCCCTACTATCCTGCTAACCAATATATTATCTGGGAGTATTTTGCACGTCTAGTATCTTACTAACCTTTGTAGGTCCATCATCCCAATGAACCATTTTTCATTTGTGTTTACATCGATAAACTTGTTCCCTTACTGACTCACTTTCTATCCTACAAGTGTTAGCATATCTGCGTTTCTTGATTTTTTTTTGTACATCATCTCCAATGACATAAATCACATGCTATAATACTCATTCAAATTTTGCTCAGAACTAGCATGAGCTTTCCATCTCATAAGAGTCATAAGTTGCTTCTTGCTCTATTTATTATATTTTGGACAATGCATCTCAAAAACACTTAATATATTTGTGGCCTACAACTTCAAACAATGGCACTGCTATCTTCTGTACAAATATCTAATTGTTAAGTTGGATTAATATTGTTGGCTTTAGGTCGATTTTCTAAACCGATGTATCCTAGAAGGTCCACTATGAGCAGTCTATTGTCAATATGTATCGGACCAAAATTTAACTCTGTTACTGCTTGTTTCTGATTAAAATATTATCTCATGAATTTTACTTTCAACTGACATGCAATACTGGTTCTGGATATTTTGTTTGTAGTTGAGATGGAGAACGCCGCCAAAACACCAAATGGAGAACGCCGCCAAATCACTATTAAGCTCTGGCCTCCTAGTGAAAACACTCGGCTGATGTTAGTTGAGCGAATGACGAATAATCTCTCCACGCCAACAATTTTCACCAGGAAGTACGGCAGTCTCGGTCAAGCAGAGGCTGCAAAATATGCTAAACAAATTGAGGAATCCGCATTTTCTTCAGCAAATCAGCACTATGAACAAGAGCCCGATGGTGATGGAAGTTCTGCTGTGCAGTTGTATGCCAGAGAATGCAGTAAGCTGATACTGGAAGTTCTTAAGGGGGGTGCCAAACTAGAGGAAAAAGAAGCATTGAAATCCGAGGTTGAATCTGCTCCTCGTGAGACCTTTTTCGATATTTCCAAAGGACAGAGAGCATTTATTGAAGCAGATGAGGCCCAAGTACTATTGAATCCCTTGAAAGAAGCTGGAAATTCTTACACTAAAATATGCTTTAGCAATCGAAGTTTTGGTCTAGGTGCAGCTCATGTTGCTGGACCAATCCTGGCTTCCATTAAGAACCAACTGAAGGAAGTGGATCTGTCAGATTTTGTTGCTGGAAGACCAGAGGCTGAAGCTCTTGATGTTATGAATATTTTCTCTGAAGCTCTGGAGGGTTCTCATTTAAAATATCTGAATATCTCTGACAATGCATTGGGTGAGAAGGGAGTAAGAGCATTTGAAAAGCTATTAAGATCTCAAACTAGCTTGGAGGAACTTTACCTGATGAATGATGGAATTTCAAAGGAAGCTGCACAAGCTGTTTGTGAGTTGGTGCCTTCTACGGAGGTACTCAAAGTACTTCATTTTCATAATAACATGACAGGAGATGAGGGGGCTATTGCTATTTCTGAGATTCTAAAGCGTTGCCCTTTATTGGAGGACTTCCGATGCTCATCCACCCGAGTTGGTTCTGAAGGAGGGATTGCCTTGACTGAAGCACTTGCACAATGTGGGAATCTGAAGAAACTGGATCTTCGGGACAACATGTTTGGTGTGGAGGCTGGTGTCAAGCTGAGTGAGGCTCTCAAGAAACATGAGAATCTCACTGAGATTTATTTGAGCTACTTGAATCTGGAAGATGATGGTGCAGTAGCAATAGCCAATGCTCTGAAGGAGTCAGCACCCTCACTTGCGGTGTTGGAGATGTCTGGAAATGATATAACTTCTGAAGCTGCTACCAGCTTAGCTGCTTGCATCGCTAGTAAGAAGTCTTTGGTGAAGTTGAACCTGTCAGAGAATGATCTTAAGGATAATGGTGCGATTCTGATAAGCAAAGCATTCGGAGAAGGCCATGATCAGCTCAAGGAAGTTGATATGAGCCAGAATTCTTTAACAACCACAGCTAGGAAGTTGGCTCAGGCGTTGGTGCATTTGCCCGGGTTTAAGCTCCTAAATGTAAACGGGAACTTCATTTCTGAGGAAGATATTGATGAGTTGAGGAGTATCTTTAAAGAATGCCAGGAAAAACTCGGACCCTTGGATGAGAACGACCCTGAGGGTAATGATTTTGATGACAAGGAGGGTGAGGATGAAGATGGCGGTAGCCAGGATGAATTGGAAGAGAAACTCAAAAAGCTTGATGTCAATCAAGATAACTAGAAGGTAGTCTTGCAATCCTCATGCAGAGTAGCAATCATTAGTTGTAGTTGATTATCTTTACTCGGGCGTGCTAGATTTGAACAGGAGATGGCGCTGATTCTTGATGAAGCCATGTCTACTCACCATTATGAGTTTCTGTTTAATGGTACCTTTTTTGGCCCTCAAATCTGCTTTAGATTATTTAGCAATTTGTATCAGCTGAAGGTACTTTTGTTAATCTTATGTTTTGATTTTCGACTTGGCCTGTAGACTTGTAACTTTTGGTACCCCATGTTGGGGACCATGGTAGGGATCGTTTTATGCTTTTTTCAATCATATTTCCTTGCTTTTGAACCTTTTGCTATTTTCTTTCACTTGTGTTTGATGATGTGTGTCATATTGATTTGGACATGGGTATTTTGAAACTTGAGTCCTGTGTGAGAGAGATGTAGAAATTTTCCATTTGGCATGCATATACTCCCTCCGTCCCGCCCAAAATACTACATATGGCCGTCCCAACGAAGATGCTATATTTCAATATTTGGCAAAAATAAGGAATTTTAAACATTTAATTAACACTAATTAAATAAGTATTTCTTTATTACCTTCTCTCTCATACTTTATCACTTTATTATCTTCTCTTTCTTACTTTATCACTTTATTACTTTCTCTCTCCTACTTTATCACTACACACTTAAAACATTAATCTACAATTCCTTAAATCTCGTGCCGAAAAGCAAATGTAGCGTCTTGGCCGGGACGGAGGGAGTATTATATATTAAAATATGCAATCCGCATAAAAATGGGAAAACCATTCACACACAGGTGAGATTGAATCCAAGATCTCTCACAAAAAGAAGTTTTTGAGTGCCTTAGCTTTGCTACTTGAGCTAAGTATCGTTGGTAAACGCCTCCATAAGTATTTGAAAAAAGTCTTTGAATGCCTCAACTTTACCACTTGAGTTAAGTCTCGTTGGCAAACGCTAGAGTATTTGATTTATAATATTTTTGTACTAATTTTCAAAGCATTTGTTTATACTCATCTCTAATGCAAGTTACTATATTATTTTCTTTTCTATAGAAACCATATTTCTATTAAGAAGTACTCCCTCCGTCCCGACTTTTGGTATCCAGTTGAGAACGGCACGAGTTTTAATAAAGTGATTGATGTGTTGTGAGTGGAATAAGGGTCCCCACATTTTATGTGAGAGTTAAAATAATTAAAGTGGAGTAAGGGCCCCACCTATTTTTACCAAAAATAAAAGGATACTAAAATGTGGGACGACCAAAAAAGGAAAGTTGAATACTAAAAGCTGGACGAAGGGAGTAATAATTTTCCTTGATCATTTCTTCTGTTTTCCTTTTTTTAAGGAACGGGTGGCACACAAACTAGAAATTTGTAAGGGAAAAAACAATATTAATGTGCATCTCTTATTGTTTTGAAACACATAGAAGCAGACTAAGCA
Organism: Salvia miltiorrhiza; assembly: GCF_028751815.1. Taxonomy (NCBI): domain Eukaryota; kingdom Viridiplantae; phylum Streptophyta; class Magnoliopsida; order Lamiales; family Lamiaceae; genus Salvia; species Salvia miltiorrhiza. The sequence goes on from NC_080393.1 coordinate 2,174,687, forward strand.
AAGACAACTAAAGAGGTTCAATTTGCAGAGCTGCTGAAGAAAAAGTAGATTTACAGCTTCAAATACATAACAAATCTGCAAGAAAATATCAATGGGGTGACGACGACTGCAATTTTATCAAAGTAACTAATCTACTTCCTAAAAATTTCTAATGCTTCAAAGAAACAGTCTAACCATAGTCTACACCAAGCTCGACCTCTTCCTTTTATGTGCCTTCCATGTCAAACCATTCAACCCAGTTTCCGAAGCTTCCAATCCACTTCTTCTAGAACTTTCGGCTTCGGATTTGGACATATGAGAGGTCCAGCCAGAGACGCCGTCTTCACTCTTGGCCTCACTCGCCATGGACGCCGTCGTCTCACTCTTGAGCTCCACCACCTTCTTCTCCACAGCAACGTTATTTATAGTTAGTTCGATGGGCGGAGGAGGATTTTCTCTTCTCCTTTTAGCAGCATGTTTAGACCCGTCGTTCCCGTTCTCCACAGCCTTCATCCACTGTGAATCGCTTATTGCATCCTCACGAATCACCTCCTTCCGGTGCCTCTTCCCAGTTACAGGCAAGTCGTGGTCTAGTGAACCTTTACCCTTGCCGATTATTTCTGGCTCCGCAAACACCCAATCTGGCACCTCATGCTCTTCAATAAGACGTGACCTGTAGTTCTCTCGCTGCCTTCTCTCCTCGTCCATCTTCTCGAATAACCAAAATTCCTCCTCTGTCCGAGCTGCCAGACGATTGATCTCTCTTTCACTTGGCACGTCTGCTCCAAGTGCGCTTGTGCCTTTACGCATGATTTCCTCCAACATCTCCCTCCTGTCTTGGGCTGTAAATCAAAATGAATAGTGGCATCAATATTGTCTTCAACCAACCATAACAGCACACGATATTCAAGCGGATATGTCTGTGAAGAAACTATAGAAGTTTTAAGGTTTTGTAGATCCTACTCTAATAGCCTCATTTTATTGCAGGGGAAACATACTCTTTTATACAAAATAAAGAAAAAGAGATGACCAATCAATTTTATTGCAATTGACAAACCTGTGGAAGTTGTATTAAACAATCCTGCTTGGATGACCTTGGCATCGATACCCATCTTCTGCTTGGCTCTTTCCAAGATAACTTCTTCGACGGACCCAACACTGACGAGCACAAAAACTCTGACCTCCTTCTTCTGGCCAATGCGATGGGCACGATCTTCTGCCTGCTGGTCCATCTGAGGGTTCCAGTCGCTGTCAAAAATGATAACTGTGTCTGCAGTCTGTAAATTCAGACCAAGTCCTCCAGCACGAGTGCTTAGGAGAAAAATGAAGTAAGGTGAGTCGGGGGCGTTGAACTTTTTCAGTAGTTCTCCCCTGTCGCCGGTGTTGGTAGTGCCGTCAAGTCTAAGGAACTGATAACCTTTCAGCTGCAAATAATCTCCGAGTATGGTCATGAGCTTAGTCATTTGGGAGAAAAGGAGGACTCTATGCCCGGCTCTATGAAGCTTGGGGAGTAGGCGATCAAGAAGCTCGAATTTTCCTGATGACCGAACAATGTTCTCACTGTGCTGTGTATAGTAATCCGTAACAAACAGGTATGGGTGGTTACAACATTTCCTGAGTTGCATTGTCAGATTCTGAAGACTTTTGGAACGACCACTACCTGCATTTTCATATTATAAGAAACATTTAGCACCCAAATGTTGTCAGTAATGTTTGTTATGCTGGAGAAGACGAGAAAGAAAGCATGAAGGGAAATCAGGCTGACACTAATATCAAAAAATCAATAAATTGCAACACTGAATATGATAATACATTGAATAGATGAAAAATTGATGCATTTTATCAGCAGCTTGATTCTTATGGAATAGAATCAACAACAATTAAAGACGAAAGCCACGATGGTTGCAGGAGGTATTTGCATGGAGATGTTAAACTGGAAACCAAGCCCCCCCCCCCCCCCCCCCCCGGGACTTTTTCCAACTGTAAATAAGTTGAGTAAAAACCCACACAAGAAGTAGGCGCCGAAGCACACCGCTTATAGAGTTGATAAAAATAAATTAATTAAAATGTATAGAATCAATTTGCTAAAAAGGAGACAAGTCCTCACCATGAGCGAGACCAACCCTTCCCTGTTCAGTCACTTGCTTGTAATACGCTTTCTGCCATGCGGACAAGTCGCACTTAAGTATGACCTGAGTTTTACTAGGTAGGTACTTTTCGACCTCGTCTTTCCTCCTCCTCAAAATAAATGGCCTAATGACCTGCAGATATGCAAGCGGGAGGAAAAAAGATGAATGAAAAAGAAGGTGAGTTACGAGCATATAAGAATAGGCACATAAAGAATCAAGTCATACGTGGTGCAAACGGCGAATGACTAACAACTGTTCTTCATCTGTTAAGCTGACATCACATTTGTCGGCGAAGGGAGCATTAAACCACTCCTCGAAGTTTTCGACTGAATTGAAGATGTTAGGAAGGAGAAAGTTAAGTAGGGACCAGAGTTCCTGCAAGCTATTCTGGATAGGAGTTCCGGTCAAAAGAAGTCTCCGCCGAATTCGGTAACTGCCAAATTCAATTACCAAATACAGAATCATTAAAGGTTGAATTATTTCATCTAAAAGCGTAATCAACAAACCCTGCTATACGATCAAATGACAATCAGCAGATACTCATGATAAGATTGCACTTCATAACATAATTAGCAAAAAAAAAAAAAATCATGCACGCAAATACTCAGCAGAAATGGGAGACGTAAAAGTGATTCCAAGACAAACATGAGATAGATAAATAAATCGACAACATGGACATTTGTTGAAGTTACTATACAGATAGTATCTCAAAAAAGTTACCATACACATAAGTTGTTAGAGACCATACCCTGAAACCAGAGTCCGTGCAAGAACACAATCATAATTTTTAAGCCGATGTCCTTCGTCAACAACCAGGTAGTGCCAGTGAATTTTCCTCAGAAATGCTTTATCTCTAATGATGAGATCGTAATGGGTGATCAAAACATTGAACTTCCCCTCTCCTGAATACTCTTCTCTCAAGGCCTTTCTTTCATCTATGCGTCCATCATAAAGAACTGCAGAAATGCTGATACACAGATAATCTCCATCAGAACCAAAGTGTTCCGTTCACAAATTACTTGTTCAATAGGAAGTTCAATCCGTACCTAGGAGCCCAAGTAGTAAATTCATTAACCCAATTTGGCAGAACGGCTTTTGGGGCAACAATCAAGTGCGGCCCATTCACACCTTTGTTTTCCATGAGATAAGCAATCAGAGAGATGGTCTGAATTGTTTTTCCCAACCCCATTTCATCAGCTAAAATTCCATTTAGATTGTTATTGAATAGTGACAACATCCACTGAAGCCCCTCTATTTGGTATGTTCTTAACTCTCCACCCTGAAGCATGGATGGTTGCTCCGTTACCTACAAGAGTTCTTGTCAGGTTAGATCAACATATACAAATTTATGAGGAGATGTGAACAATAAAGTTTAACATCAAAAGGGCTACTTTCAGTAGTATCACACCCACCCATCTATATATCCTAAACCACGAATCCTGTTGGATGTTGAAATGAGGAGTAATCATTTTAGTTTACTATGGAAGAAACCTCATAGGATGTGGTCGGCATAGAGGAGTAGAGCGAAGGTTAATAGTTATATCAATTATCTAGTGCGTGTGATACTGGATTGAAAAAATGTGATTAAACAGATAAATTTGCATAACAGAGTTGCACTAGTATTGTTGCAAAGTACTCTTCCTACATAAGTACATGGCATATGGAGAGCAATCGAAGAAAAAAAAAAAACGGGGGGGAGGGGGGGATTGCTTTCTTTTGACATCCTTATTAAGCCAAATATTACTATAGACCCCATTTGTCGACAAAATATATGAGAAGCCTATGAGTGTAAAAGAACTTTAACAAAAGGTTTCAGCCGCTAGTTCTAAGCAAGACTCTGACAATTACACATCTACTGGAAGAAACTCACAAGAGACGTCCAGATGGATTTGATGCGGGAAAATTGCAGTTCCAGTTACAAATATTGTCAGGAGATAAAAGATTACCTTCTCCTGGATAGAGTGTACAGCAGAATTATACTTTCGCTGCCCTTCTAATAAATCACCAGTCTTTGCTTTATCATCAGACTCATCATCATTCTCTTCATCTTCCTCAGGAATTGATTGTGCTGGTGTATCAGTCCTTGAAGCAGATAACTCAGGCAAGTCAGCATCGGAACCTTCCAGGGGTTCGATGCTATCATGGGCAGCATCTTTCTCACGTTGAACAGCAGCTCCCAAACGAACTAAGAGATCATTAGTTTTTCCCAGGAGCATCGTCAATCTCTCATTCTTGCTCTCCTCAACCATTTTCATGTAAGCTTCTTGATCATCAGCTTTCAAAGCTTGGAACCTCAATTTTTCAGCTCGTGTAGCTCGTTGCCTCAGCCTTCCATGCCAAGCCTGAGAATTGTGAACTTCAATACGAGGCATCCAAATGGGAACTAAACCATCTCATAGATTAATTTCTCAACAACGTATAGCATGGTAAAAATATAATGCAGGCTTTCTTAACTATATGGCATATATTGCAGTTTCCCAATACAAAATAATCAGAACAAGGTCAATTAAATGATAGAAATATCAATTTGACTCTAACATAGTCCCCAATACTAAAAAAGTGTATCTTAGCCTTTCCGTTTCAAACTAGAAAGCAATATTCAGTGATTAAAACAGGGAAAATGAACAAATAAAGTATGACATCAGAATATTATCTTCAAAATTTCAGTCATTTTGATATATCAGCTTGCATATAATACTTAATTATTCTCATGCCATACTACTGCTTTAGAAAAGGCATAACAAAATAAATTTTGAAAACAGCATCATGCCTGAACACCATCATTTCTCTGTTTCCGCCGTTTTTGGGCAGCCTGTACTTGCAATTGTAGTTCACGTGCAGCATTGAGTAAATCAGCAAAGAATTTCCTTTTCCTAGTCTCTATCCGATTCTTCTCTTCCTCCTCAAATCTTGAAAACCTCTGCAGCAAAATGACCAATAAAATTGCATAATCCAACCAATTTTTTTTTGTATAGGAATTCATCTACTATCATCCATTCCCATAGAACCTAAAAAGTGTGAAATGTCAAAAGGGACAACCCCCACCTCAGCCTCTCGTTTCTTCTTCAATGGATCATCTGTTTCCATAGAAAAGGCATCTCCAATGCCAAATAAAGGACGTCGCAATCTCATCATTCCCCAATCAAAAAGTTGCTTGTCAGGATTTGCACAATACAGACGAAGCCAATATTCAGAACTCACTTCAGAGCGGACTTTGCTCTGGAGCTGGGCTAACTGATAGGAGCAAGAAATTTATCACCAAGCAATAATTAGACCATCATATGCTGACATTAAGGTACAGAAAAACACAGAAACATTGATCAAATTGTGGAAAAGGAATTTTGATATACTTTGGTATGAAAGTAAAGTTTGATAAAATCAACAGAAAAACAACCACAGAGATGTTTCAAATTAATAAGTTACTTTTGAGAACTAAACAAAAGTCAATCATTTTGTTATTTCCTACAAGCGGAAGACCTAGTAGAGGTGTTTTCTACCATATACTTTTGCAGAAAACGGAATGAACTCTACTTTAGTCCATAGACGTGAAGACAATAATCAATCCACTTCCATCCCACCTTCACCCTTGTTTAAATATCATAACTTTTCTTAATATAGATTCACAAGATACGTTTGTAGCAAACAAGTGAAACTGTACCTTGAGTCCATAGAGTTCAAGCAAGCATTTGGACTGCAGGTCCTCACCTCTGCTTGTAGGTAATTCTGTTTTTCATAGAAGGGGAAATAAACATATTTTACGAGCACATCTTTAAAAGAAATAAAGAAAATCAAGATGTGTAAAGAATGAGCAGCTATTTAGCAATGTGCATATGCATGTGGACCAACCAAATAGTAAAATAAAGAATAAGTGCAAAAAGCAAGAAAAGATAAACATAGAAGCAGCCAAAGATAGCCAAACTAGGGCAACATCAATAAGAACCCAAAGGAAACAAATAACATCTGAAAAAATAGGCCAAACAAGATAAAATTTTGCCATGGCAGTGTATTATCAGGAAATACATGGTCAGTGTTTTTAACAGGGATTCTTCTATATACCCGTGGCAATCAAATAACACAAGAGGAATAGAAGCAATAACATGGACTATGAATAATCCGGAAAAGTTACCTTCAAGTTCGGTTAAGCGATGCTTAATTTGGCTCTGAAACCTGGTCTCCTTTAGTTCTGACAGTTTAGAACTAGGCAAACAAGCTGATCTCTGCTTCAACACCGCATCCTCAAAATCCAACATTAACTCATTGTAAGTCGAAGCACCAAATTTTTCCTGCAACATTATAACAAGATCAATCATATTATCTTATCAGATAAACAAAAGATATTAATTACTCCCTCCGTCCACGAAATGAGTACCCATTTGTGGACGGCACGGGTTTTAAGAAATGTATGGAGTGTAGTGTGAATAGTTTAAGGGTCCCACTTTTTTAGTGTATTAATTAAAGAGATGTGTGGGGTACACTTGCCAAAAAGGGAAATGAGTACTCATTTCGTGGACGGACGAAAAAGGAAATATGGGTACTCATTTCGTGGACGGAGGGAGTAAAAAATAAAGTAGGCTTGTAAGAAGCATATCACAGGAAGGTATAGCCAGTTGAATAAAAGTAGTAACTAATCACATTAAAGTTATACGTCATTATATCAAACCCCATAAATTGACATTAGTTTAGCGATAGAGATGTTGATGTAATAATTATAGCTTATCCCAGAGCTTGTGGGCCTAAATTGATTCTTCAGGGAGCTTTTCTTGAGTTAGCATGGCCCTATACTAATACTACTAGCCTTAGAAACTTAGAAGTAGTCATTAAGCATTATTTTAGCTCTGTGTGTGTGTGTGCATGTGTGGACTGACGAAGAAATAATAAAATTTTACTAAGTTAGCACAGAAATTACGAAGGGACAACTTCGACCTCAAGGTAAATCTGACACATGTATAGTTTTAAACTCCTTGTGATTTGAAAATCAAATGCTACCCTAAACTAAACTCTATTCCACCCCTTTTCATAAACTCCTCCCAATCCTCAATTTTTTTTCTTTTTTGTTTAATTTAGAGGTAATTACAAATAATTTGAAATATAAACAAAGAAAAAGAAACCCTTACTGTTAAAACTAGTTTTTATCAAATTACCCAATTGTTATCATGTCATGATCCGTCCCATATCAGTTAAGTATGGGCTGAGCAATGTGGTTTATAACACCTTAGGCACCCTCTCCCTGATAGCCTGGCTTTTGACGATGAGTTCTACCCTAATTATCAAATTCTTAAAATTTTATGTTGGGGAAGGGAGGGGGACCCACCAACATAGAAGCTACAATCTTGAACCAATTATGATAAAACAAGAAGTTCCAAAATCTCGAACAACAACAGAATGCCATCACCAATGAAAACATTATGTGCAGCCTGCCCAGTTACCCCTCATCACAATATCACAAGAAACAAATTTTTTGAGAAAAGTCAACAGAGACAAAACGCAACAGCACCAGAGCAGCCGACATCAACCTAAAACTGTGATCTTTCAGCTACAGCCATCAAACGCATTTCAGCAATTCAAACAAGAAACACAATATCCGACAGCTCAATTATCACCCACCACCCAAAATTAACTGAATTCACGCATTTTTGAAAAAAAAAAAGGCACAATAAACTAGCTCGCCAACCTTGGGCAGCGGCGAAGCCCCCCCGTCCCCGTTGCTGGCGTCACAATCAACTTCATCAAGGGGCAATTCGTCGGCATCGTAGATGGAGGAAACGGCGTCGTAGACATGCTGGGGCAGGGGCAGATTGCGGGAGAGGAAATTGAGGGCGCAGATGAGCGTCTTGGCGCTGGCGAGCGGCGGCGGGGGGTCGGGGTCGGCCTGAAATTGCTGGGGCGCAGATGGCTGGGGATCCGCCACCTGTGCGACCATGGCGGGAGCAGGAAAACGGCGTCGTGCCGCAGTTTTTTGAAAAAATTGGAGTGAAGAGTTCTGATTTGTAACGGGTTGTTTTGGCGGATCTAGAATCCGAAATCGATCGATTCGGGCGTGGGGGATAATAATTTTATTTTTTTCATTTAAATCTTTTTTGATTTGGTCTATTATTTTAGGATTTTGCGATTCTGAGATAAGGGTTTCTATACGCTTGCGCGAAAGGGGTTTTATGTTTTCTCACGAGTTTTGGGGGCCGAAATTACGGAAATGCCCTCTGCCCTCATCTTTGCTCAATTCTCGCTTTTGCCCTTCGCCTTTTGTAAATTTGCGTTTTATTTTTTTTACTTGAATATAAAATTTGATTTGCTGAGTAAAATATGTTTTAACATTTTATGAAAATATTTACCTATTTTAAATTTAAAAATTGGGGGAAGGGATGTCATGATCTGTCTCACATCGATTAAGTATGGGCTGATTGGTGTGGTTTATAACACCTTAGGCACCTTCTCCTTGATAGCCTGATATTTGAGGATGAGTTCTATTTAGGGTGTTGTGACATAATAGACCTAGGTAAAAATTGAAGTAGTATTAGTTTTCGACTTTCTGATAATAGTAATTTTTTGTTTAGATTTTTTTTAGCTTATAATTATTAGCATTATACTAATGTATGTGTTGGGAATGATTCGAGCTCATCTATATGTATAACTGTCGTCATTTTGTTAACTAGAAATCAATATAGTTCATAGATTCGATTGATGGATAGGATAGTCAAGATTGATTTTCCAAGGTTTTTTTTCATGTATAAGATAATATTTTCTCTATGACAATGTTTTTTCACGTATAAAACAATATTTAAGAAAATGATACTTTCTAAATTTTATAATATGCTTGTGTAGATATAGTTAAGACTTGAGAGAATGAGGTTGGGTTTTACCCTAATATATACACATATATATACATAATTTGTTTAACATCTCCAAAGAGAAAACTAGTAGAGAACTAGGGGTTTGGGTCAAGAAAATAAGAGTAACTAATTTGTAACTGACTTTAATTATAAGATGTCATTTTTTGACAAAAATAATTAATCACCATGAACGTGTTAGAACAAACATCTTGGGCCATCTATATGTATAAGCCCAACCCTCAAAGGTCTCAAATCTCAATTGGGCATATTGTTTAGAAGTGGGCTAAACAGTATTAATTATTTTGGGTGTTTTTTTTTTGTTTTTTAATAGAGTTTGAAAGGATAGATTTGGAAATAAAATAATAAACTATTGGTAAAATTCAAACGTGATTTTTGTAATATCCCTCGATTTATATATTATAATTTATATCACTCAAATTGATGACTACTTTATTTATATTTATAGATGAAAATTCGAATTCGAACACACCGAGTAAAATAGAATGATGATTTGTATGTGTCAACTTACTCTCTTTTTTTTAGCATTATCAACTTACAATTATTAAACTATGGATTATGTGTTTTTCTTTTCATTTGCTTGTTTCCAAAATAAAATTTTAAATGAGAAAATAAAATCTGTTTTGATTTATGACTCCACGTACTCATATATAAAGAAAGCCCATTAACCATCTACAACAAAAAGTAGTTATTTTTTTCAATTAAAAGAAGTTTCTGAAATTTTTATTATACATTTCATAGGATTCAAGTGGGAGATTAAGTTCACATAGAAGCATTCACCAATTAACTTTGAGTAAGTTCAAGTAGAAAATTCATTTAAAACATATAAATAAAATATTTAAAATGTCTCTTGATTATATTGACTGGACTGGGCTATGACTTGTTTAGGCCCAATAGAATTTTAGCCCGATTTGAAAACTCCCTTTTGTCGATATATATTATTGGGTATCATCTTCAGTGACGATATCCAATAATATAGATATTTTTAGAAAGCTCGTCATGGACTTTTTAATGTTACCTATAATTTTTCATTTGGACACTAAAATACTGAGAAATTGATTGATGAAGTTTTATATTATAAGATGTGTACATGATTTTAAATAGAGATCTTGATGTAAATTCAATATCGCATTTCAAAACTATATAGGGTTATTGAAGCCAATATGGCATCGATCAAGGATTTTCAATTTTGAGAAATAGTTAGATTTTATGTCAATTCAATGACAAAAGTTAATATGACTTGACTTTTGTAGAACTCGTCGACAAGAGTTTCATAATAGTGTCGGTATGAAAATAAATTTTGGAACATCAACTTTAAGAAATTACTTCCTTTGTCCCACGAATTTTGACACATTTTCAAATAAGGTAATAATTATTACATTCTCTCTTTTATTTTATCACTTTTATTAACTTCTCTCTCCTACTTTATCACTTTTATACTTTATTAACCAGGGGGCTTAGCCCACTGGCCACCGGGTCCTCACTTAAGTGAAGTGACCCGGGTTCGATCCCTCTTGGGAACGAATTGGTGATTGGAGATATAAGGTGGAGTTTGGTGAATGGAGAGATAAGGTGGTTCTTGGAGTGGATGGGGAACTAACTACTAACATCTAACATGACTTTGACCGATCAAAAAAAAAAAAACTACACATTTAAAACACTAATCTATAATTTCTTAATTCTCGTGCCGAAACCAAACGTGTCAAGATTCGTGGGACAGAGGGAGTACTTTAATTTTAAGACATGTAGTACACCAAAATTGATAAGAAACTAAAAGAACATCAAAAGGGAATTTTCCCTTTCAACTAAAATCAACATAGAAGGATAATAGTTGTTCGAATTCTTTAATTCTCGAGTCAAAGGCGTTGGAATAATTTTCGCCAACATACTATTAATTTATATTTAGTGGCACATACTCAATTTTAAACGAACTACTCATTTATATTTGGGTTCTCACGTATACTATTTTTTTATATATATAAATTACATAAGTAAACAAAATTTACTAAATTTACATCCGTGCAATATAGGGGTGATATAATTTTTTTAAAATTATATAAATGTGAATAGCTTTAGAATTTGTGATTTGTAAAAAAATATTAATAATTTGGTATTAATTTAATTGTATATATTTAATATGTATTTTGTATTTAAAATAAAAAAATGTTTGATGTATAAAGAAGACACTAACGGCTGCAAATTGCCCTCACTTATCATCAAAAAACTGTTTGGCCTCATATAAGAAAAAGGAATAATTCCATGTCTTAATATATCCAAAAATTTGAAAAATAAAATAAAATACATAAAATAAAGTCTGAAGCTTACAAACGAACCAACAGTTCAAGAACTCCACAACCACAAGGCAGAAAATATATAGTATTAAAAAGAATTAAATTAATCAGCAAATTAAAAATCCTATTCCTATCCACATTTTTTTTGGTGTGGAAGAGATTAACGGCGCGTGCACACAGCCGCACTTTTTATTCTAAACATGTCTCGTATAAATCGAACACAAAATGTCTGCATACCAACATTTGTCTTTATATTTTTTTTAATTAATTATTTAATTTTTAATTTATCAACAAAATCATCATCCCATGTTTTTCCGCCAAATTATAGAAAAAAGTAAAATATTAATAAATGAACAAATATAAAATAAAGAAAGGATATCATGGAAACAAAGTTATCGGAATTTGCAATCTGCAAACAGAATTCCCAAATTAACTAACTATAGTATATGGATATGAACATAGAATCTTTATCTATTTCTCAGTTACATCTATTTTTCTTCAAGTTGAAATTAATAATAAGGTGATGTAAGGAGAGGATCAAGTTGGTCTAGCTCTAGCCCATAATCTTCAACTGTAGATGTCAGTGTTGGATGTGGTATATGGTGAACAATTAATCATTAATTTATTTTTTTATTATGAGGTTTGAAATTTTATACTCCCTTCGTCCATAAAAATAATTGTAAAAAAAACCACACAAATTTTAATAAAAATAATCAGTGTATGTGAGTGGAGAATGAATTCAACACAAAAAAATAGTGTTAATAATGATAATTAATTGTATGTGAGTCGAGAAAAAAGCTCATCATCTGATAAAAAGTTTTCGAAATTGGAAATGAATTAATATTCGTGGACATTTCAAAATGATAAAAAATAGTAATTATTTTTTATAGATGGATGTAGTAGTTTATATATAAAAATTAGTAATTATGACATGGAATTAAACTTTCTATATAATCAAGGTAATTAAATCTATAGAAAAGTTGTTCGTTTATTGAAAACTTTATTCTTGTAAAGGACTGATTATTAAAAAACCATTCAAAATCTTTATCTAATTTATACTACAACATTTGTACTAGTATTCCCAGCATTGTTAAGTGTTTGACATTCCTTCACTTAAAATTATTTTTTTGTGAATGATTCAATTAGTTACTTATTAAAAAAAATGATTCTTATGTACATTTTGGATGGGGCTTAGCCACAAATGGTAAAATGAATTATGCACCAACAAGATGGGATGGTTGCATAAATAAAGTATAATTAAGATAAACCAATTAATCTATGCTTCTTGGGTTAGTAATTTAATTAGCTAGACTTTTTCCTCCAAAAAATAAAAAAGTTTAGCCTCATTTTCGAGTAGGGAAAACACATTTGTTTACTTAATGAATTAGTTTTGTGATAGTTTTAGCCCTATAAAATATATTAATGTACACTATTCAACTCATATATTATATTTGCATAAAGTTTAGCTATTTTTGGGTTAAGGTAAATACAAAGTTTAGCCTAATAATGTCTTTGTGATGGTTTTAGTTCTATAAAAAGATATGTTTATTTTTTTTTAAATATTAGTATTAGTTTATTGGGCTAAAACTACCCCAAATTATTAGTTTATCCGTCGGTAATTTTTTTACCGATACTATGTGAACGTCTCTCTATTTTCATCATCGGTATTCCATTGGTATCTCAATTTATCTACGGATTTTCACCGAATACCGACAGAATATTCAGTCGGTGACCGACCAAAATATTGTAGTGATCTTCAGTTGCTAACTATGCTCTTCGGCGCCGATTTTTTCCTTGGTAAAATTGATTAATATACCCTAATGACTAGTTTAAAGAATACTATCACAAAATCACATTATCAAACTAAATCACTGTGTTTTTCTTGTATTTCATCTTTGCACATTAAATATGCAATATGCCATAACGTAGCATGTCGTATTACATGCTCTAATTAAGAATAAAAAAACAAACACGATTAGTCCCAACAAGATAACATAGAATTTGTGATATAATCACTTTCCCCTAAACAAAAAGTTTGATTCAAAACCAACGTTCCATGAAATTTCAATCACCCGATTATTAAATTCATAATTAGTCATTCCCTCATAATTAGCTCAAAAGCAAAACATATATATAAATTACACCAGCATCTTATTTTCGCCTCTAATTAATTTCTCATTAAACTAATCTATTTTTCTCAAGCTTAATTCCTCTCTTTTATTTGGAGATTCCGTTTGTCTGTTCGCTTTTTGGTAAAATTTGACAAAAACTATGGATAAAAAATAAAATAAAAATTATTATTATCTAATTGCGAATATTAATTTGAAGTGGGATGAAAATGACAGAGTTAAGTCCGATGATAATGATGATTAATATTCCATGTTTAGAGAGATGCGATTGAAAGTATGTCTACGTGAACTGTCTTTAATTCTGGAAAAGCTACAACCTAGTACCTCAATCTCAACTTGTCTTAATTAATTATTCCTTAAACTATAATTAATTATTAATTAATTACTTTATGGGCTCGAGAATTAGTACCCAAACTTTTCATTAACAGTCGCAAACAGGCGGTTCTTCAATCTCCACAGGAGTCGCAAATTTTCATTTGGCCGTTTTTTTTTTTTATTAGTTTATAGATAGACACTTTTTTTAAAATAATGTTTATGTATTAGATACAAGATAAAAGTAATTTTGTAAAAAGAAGAAGATAAAAGTAAAAATGAAATAAAATAATGACTGTTAGATTTGAGAGGTTCATTTTGTTTATTTTTTTTGTTTTTGAGGAAAAGAGAGAGGTTCATTTGTAAGCACCTACAATATTGCTTAAATTTGTGAGGTTGGTATTTATTGAAAGGAACTAGCTAGTAAAACTTCTCCTAAAAAATAAAAATAATGATAATAAAAATTCATAAGGTTAATTATTCGGATATAGATGACGATTCTACATTGATTCTAATCTATATCCAATCATAGAATCTTACGTGGATTATTAAGTGACGTGAGTCGGGTTTCATGTTGAGTTATAGTATATAATTTACACCATACGTGTACTTATTTAAAAAATTATATTTTATCAGAAAATTGTAATTAACTATCCATAATCAATTTCTAGAATGATATTACCGTGTATGTAGTATAACATAAAGTATATTAGGTTATTGGTAAAGATATATATACATATCACAAATTGTTGTTAATAAATATAATTATAGATGCCAATGAGGTTTAGTTCAAGTTGTAAAGTTTGGGCACTTAAAGATTCTCTTTTGTCAATGGTCTGGGGTTCAATCTCGCCTGTGTGCGATTAGTTTTTCCCCCTTTGTGTGGATAGTGATTCCGTCTGTGTGCGGTTATTTTCTCACCTTTCGCTTATTTGATTAATTATATATTAGATACCTCTTGTAATTTTTTAAAAAAATATATATAAAAAACATATAATAATAAGTGATAGATGTGTGTTAGTGTGTATACGAAAAAAAATATATATTTAAGTCATGTGCCACGATAATACAATAGTTGTTAATAAAGATTGAAAAAAAATTGTAGCTAGTTAATATAACAATAACTAATTAATATGATATAATAAGATATCTAAATAGTTAGGGGAGTAAGATATTAATTTAATAATATATTGTGTAAATATTCCAAGTACATTAGAGAGGTAAAAAAAAAACCTGTGAATTTAATTCTATTTTTGGCACTACATTATTACTATCTATAGATACCGATTTCTATATCATTGATATATGCTGCTCGATCATTGAGACTTGAATATTAATAGCATCATACACAATTTTTTTATTTTTTATTTTTTATTTTTTCACTATGTATAGGTGGTCTCAAAATATATATAATGTGAAAATAGATTACTAATAATAGAAAGAGAAAAACGGCAGTAACATGGTGGTCAAAAAGATGCATGAACTGGATTCTGTTGTCTTTGTTAATTAAAATATAATTAATCCGACAAAGTAAAAATCTCAATTTGCCAACTTTCTGAGCCCAATCAAATTGCAACGCCGAGATGACGTATTCTAATTTAAATATTCTTCCATGTGATATAACTTTAGAGCTAAACAAATTAAAATATTATGAAAAATAATTGAGATGAATCCTAATGTAACATGTCCATATCCATATGAGTTTGTTCCATGTCATTATTAGATGGATGTATTTTTTTCCTTTTTCTATGGATATTTGTTGAGTTGGTAAATAATTATTTTTTCCAAGTTAAAATGATTTTAAAGACTAAATTTGAATGCAAAAATTGAGCCGATGAGGCCTTGCTCTAGTGGCAAAGCTGAGGCACCCAAAGACTTTCTTTTGTGAGAGGTTTTGGGTTCAATTTACCTGTGTACGGTGATGTTTTCCTACTTTAAGTGGTATTGTTGAATGCAAAAATAGATGAAAAAAAATAATATGCGCTGACTCCATGTCGAATAAATTAAATTTATCCAAAAATAGAAAATGGGGAGAAGTTCAAGATCATACGAAAGCAAGCAAAATATCCTAGTGGATTCGTTACAAAGTATATACTTGAATTTACATTATTCTGAAAAAAAAAAAATAGATCTAGCTCATATAGAAATTTCTTTTAGAGGCGACTTCGAGATTTTTGAATGTACACGAAAATTCATTTGCCTTACATGTCGAAATTCGGGAGATGGATGAATAATTAATTTGAATAATATTAATAGGGGCGAAGCTGGGGGATGGACGGGCGGGTCACTGGATTCCATGAGATTTTCAAAAGGAGTAGGGGTTCTTATGTAATTTTATAAATATATTATAAAAAATATGATTTTATCTTCGCCGTTATCAAGTTTTAGAGTTGAATCGACATTTTGATGAAGTGAACACATAATTAATTTATGCATATCATGCGTGAATTCTAAATATTCATTTTTTTAATTCTATATTTAAAGTTTTTCGCTTTGCAAAGTTTTATCCATCATTGCTTTGTATGTATTTGAAAATTACCAAATTACATTATAATTGTATTAATAATTATTATTTATTTTTAATTTAATTATTAATTTTATTATAAAAGGATTCTCCTGAATCGAAAGTCTAATTGATCCATTTTTCTTCATATTCAATTTTAAATGAATCGAAATCCCGACTCATCGTATAAATTTATAAAACCCGTGAGACCACCTTACACAAAACCCTATTAAATATTTGACTTATTAGCAAAACTTTATCTTAGGGGAGGAGGCTTCCCTCTTGATTGCATGACATAAATTCAAATGTGATGATCACAATTTATGCTATTAATTATATATAAAAAAGATGAATAAAAACATGACGCAAACTCCTTTAACCGTTCCTTTGTACTAAAATTATAAAGACAATTAAGCAAAAGACAGATGGTATTTGATGCTAATTAAATTGTCATCTAGCTCTAAGTGGGGTGACCTAAATTATGCTTAAGCTTGCTAATGAAAAGCTTTTGTCTTTGTACCTTGCTTAATAAAGGAACTAAAAAAGCATGCTCGTTTAGAGTCACCAAAGGTTAAATTGGGTTTATTTTATTTTATTTTATTTTATTTCAAAATGTTAATGGAATGTGGATAGGACCACATTTCTATTATTAGCTTTGAAATTAAATTTTTCAGTGTTGGTCCTTCTCATCAATATATACTTTTCACATGCTTTTATGAACAACCACCACCTTTCACTCTCATTAACCTTTTTGCACAAATTTAATTTAGTTTATGTTGTGTGCTCTTAATTTTTAATTATTTATTATTTCGAATTTTGTTTGTGCCTCAAAAGTTACACTTGGACTTACATGATTATCAACTTATTTGAGTAACATATTGTGATTTTTCAAGTTAAGTATCGAGTAATTCAATTTGATTTTTTTTTTTAAATTTACAAATTAAATCTTGAATAACAAATATTATGCATAAATTGTCACACGAATTCACATGGCTTATCCAACAAATTAAATATGTTTGTTGCACATGATTTGTAATATATATAAATGTAGAAACTTCATGGATTGTGTAGAAGTTTTGAAATATGTTTCCAAGAAATTGTGTAAGATGTATGTATTTAAATTGGCTAAGATATATATAGCACCCAAATAATGTATTAAAATTGAGCATATACTCAGCTTCCTTATCTCATAGCACAGCTAATTCAACTTGTATAGTAACACCAAATTTGTGCTTTTATCAAAGCACTTAAATAGTTTTATTTCACGGTGCAATAGATAATTGAACATGATGATGTCGAGAAATAATACATACATTTTTGTGGGTGTGTGATATTGACTAAAAATATATAGAAAATGGTAATTTACTTGGGTGTATGCATACGTAATTCAATGCCCACTTTATATTTCTTTTCTCTTGACTAACGAAAAATTGACATTTGCGGCAACTATTTTCTCACTAAAGATCCCTTTCTCTATCTTTTATATTATATAAAAAATTATCAAGGGAAAATCATACTATATTAATTCATATCGGAATGAATAATATCGAAAAGTTATGACGGGAAGTCATGCTTTTAGATCATTACATCTTGAAATTATTAGCCAATCTATCTAACTCGTATGCAGCCTGAGCCTTGTTTGCCTTTCGTGGCATATGACAGAAATCGAACACCACAGATTTTCTCATGTTAGTTCGCCATATGGAAACTATTTTTTATATTATATATAAAAAATTTATATGCTCATGCATGTTATTTGTGCATTTTTTTTTTGGTCACGGTCATTCTTAAATCTTATCAAGATGTAAATAAATCCGACGCATCTTATTAGAACAAAGGAATCTACGAATATCTTAGTGTATTAATTCTATTTTCTCTCCAATAATTGGGGTGAAATTAACTAATATGATATCTAAGTACATGAAGTGACAATGTTTGATGTGAACATAGAGCTAAATGCAGTACACTAAATCATATATAGCGTCTCAACCGATCCAACCTAATTATCTCCTAGACAACGACATTAACTATCACACACACACAAAAACTCCCAATTTCAAGAATGAAATTTAGATTAAAAAAGATTGGATATTTGATATTCCCAACTCATGCCCACATCTTATAATATTCACAAATATTGTTATTCCAAACTAAAAAAATTCCGAATCAGAAGAACGAACTTGACCTTATAAACCTGGCACGAAAAAGCAGAAAAAAATAATAATAATACAGTATCTAACAACGTATCCAGGACAAGTCATGCCAGCCAGAGGCAATTACCACAAAAGAAGTGGAGTAGTAGAAAGTTGAACAAGTTGTGAAGTTGGAACATAAAACTCAAGAAAAAGTGTGTGTTGATGAATATATTTCCATGTTACAAGGACAATATATGGTACTAGTAGAATGAATATATAATGATGGCCACATATATGCTGTTTTTAGCTTTTAGTAAGTTGTACATGCTCCAAGGCATGGACACACTAAGCATTACTATAATTGGAACTAAAATTTGAGTACAAATTCATGTGGTGTTCCAAGTTGTAGGAGACCTAGGGTAGGTCATTTCACATGGATTCTAAAATTAATGGAAAGTGAGTGCATCACACATAAAAAAGTTTCTTTTGAGAAATTCTAATTGAATAATTAGAATAATAATTTTTTTTTATTTTTTATTTGGAAAAAGGGAATTAGCTAGCATAGTACTATTGATAATAGGTGTAGAGGAGATTTTTGATAAGCATAAGCTACACATAGCCGACAAACCAAAAGGGGGGCTTCGGTTAGTGGGGGATGATTTCATCAATTGTGGGAAACCTTTTGTGATGCTGTTGGATTCTCTATTCTTTTTTTATTGTGTTTATTACAACAACATTTTACTATATGCATGTTAATAATAGTTTTATACATCATGCTTTGAATTCATAATTAAAACCGACGGCAATAAAGTGCTTGCATCATATACACATTTTTGGGGAATCTTATATCAAACGGATTATGACTTGGATTCATCAAATATTATAAAACGTCGTATAAATTTTCAAATATATTTTTTCGCATACGGTGAATTCGATCTATCAGATAATCTTATACTCTCTTCGTCTCATAAGAGTGTATATTTTTTTTTATCATTTTGGTACGATTCACGAGAGTGCAATTTTCTTTCGCGGATCCTTTTTTTTCACTAATAAAAGTGGGTCCCTCGCATCTATACTACCAACAATCATGCACTATTGTGGGACGGCAAGAGTATAAGTTTTTGTAAAAGATTTTAATAGTGTCGTTTACAAATATAATTTATATAAGGTTTAATTGGCTTTAAATTCATAAATAATTAATAAATTATAAGTTTTTTTTTTTGTTAAAAATCTATGAAGTTTGTGTATATTAATACACCAATTTGAATTCCAGGTGATGTCGAAGATAGACGAAGTGGCGAGCTCAACAATAAAAATGACGTCATTTTGAGTAAATTTTTGGAATATGATATATATTTACTCACCAATTTTATTTATTTGGAGAAAAAACAAATTTTGCTAATAATTTGGGAATTTACAAACATATTGTACCTCAATAAATCACTATAAGTAATAAGTTTTCTGATATGTTACTAAATATTAATGTAATGTTTTGGCAAAGAAGCCATTTAGAGGTTTTCGAACTTTTTTTTTTAATTTCGATACGACATATATTTTTTATTTCATTAGGTCCTTCTAGTATTATATATATTGTTGGACCTTTTTTTAACGATTTTATAATATACTTTAGTTGTTCTGCCAATAATATTCCTCATCATTAATTAATTAATAAAATAAAAATCCAAGCACAGTATAGTAGAATTAATTGGGGAAGAACAGGGCAGGGAACAACACATCTTGAAACAGAAAATAGTAGAATAGCCTTTAAATGTAGTTTGTTTAATATTTTTTTTCAGTAAAAAATTAGTCTATGCCAATTTGAAATTTATATTCAGACAAATTTCTAAATGTTCTATAGTTTGCACTCTTCATGTCATTTCTTGTTTTTCATATAATTCCACTTCACTACCCTAAATTTTCTGCACCAAGAAATCCATCCAATAATAGATTTGCATAGTTTGTCGTAAGTCTAGGTATGCACATCAAATATTCGAAGTCCACATTTAATAAAAATAAAATAAAAAATTGAGATCTTTGATAATTCACTAGTTTTCAATTAATCAGGCAATTCATTAATTTTCACAGTCAGCAATATTAGACTCGGACTATTTTCGTGCCAACTCTATTCTATCGTCGGATTATTCGATTACGATTCATTATGATTGGAACTTTTTCGAACTATAAAATTTCAGTCATAGCCATCTCCATGAATTTCGGTTATAATGACATCCCCACCCCTATATAAATATAGTTTCAATCCTTCACACATTTTCGATCTCATATTTAATTTTTTTTAGAATTACAAGAGCTATATAATATATAATCAAATAAACAACTCGCACACAAGTGGGACCTCTACACCACACAAATATGAGAAAATAATCTAACGCAAATACGATCACTATCCACACAAAGGTGAGAATACTACTCACACAAAAATGAGAAAATTACTCGTACATAGACGGGATTGAATCCGATACCTCTCGCGAAAAAATTTACACAAGAAATTTCGACGTGCTAACGCAAAATCCCAATATTATAATTTTACTTGATCATATTTGAAATGCCAATCAATGAAAAAGATCGAGATTCTTTTATGTTCTTTGAAAGGCATGCCATTTTTGAAACCCGGTCCCCAAATCATACCACAAGATATAATTAAATCTATATATAATTATCATAGCATTTCAAATTCGAAGAAACCTGATGAAATGACGTGAATGCCCTTAATTCAGCTACCACATAAATTTTACATTTATAATTTTTAGCTTTAATAAATCTCACCTATATTAAAAGTCAAAATTTCAATTTGAAATCAATTTCAAATTGATTTCAAAATTGAGTGGCAATTTTATACTTATAATAAAATTAAAGGTTTATTTATAAATCATATATATGTGTGTGTATATATATATTTCCTTTTTCTTTACCTCCTTTTTTTGTTTTATTTCTTTCTAAAGTTGTGAAATTCGACTAATTATAAAAGATTTAATATGCATATGTAAATATTTGATTTTAAATATAAAAGTTATATTTATTTAAAGATTAACATTATAAAAAATTATCTCCGCTCTCTCATCTTTTTTTTATTATTTAAATCTATTTTTAAATTCTATTTTACTTTTATTTTTATTTTTTAACCTTTTTTTGCCTTTTCATAATATCAAATTTTATCATTGTAATTTCTTCTTTATTTTTTTCACTATTTCAATGTTCAGTTCAAATCTATTCAGTAAATATTAGTAATTTTTTATTATATTTATAAATATAATAATTAAGTTGGTATCAATTTTTATATATAGAAACATAAAAATATTTTTTGTGCATTACACAGGGTACAAATGTTAATAGTATTAATTAAAATTAGCACTATTAGAAATCTTTTATTCTTAGCGGTGGTCAATCACTCTAGCTGTTGATATTTTGGGTACATATCTAATATCTTTGAGTATGAATGTGAAAAATAAAATTAAAAACCTTAAAAATTAAAAAAAATCCAACCTAACTGTCACGAGAGATAAAATTAAAAATTAAGCTTATCTCTCAATATCGACATCCATTACCGAAATCTGCCGCGTATACCAAATTTGTAAGACATGTATATATATATATATAAATCTATTTGATTTCAACACAAATAAAATTTCGATTTCGATACAGCCTGGGTTGATAGGGTCAATTACGTCATTTCGGCGTGGCGGAGGGCATGACTAATGTCTAATTTGGTCAATTCACAACCTTTCAATATTTGTGGGCTGCGATGTTTACTCCTTTTATAATTGTCACCCAAAATGGATTTTGACTACCACTAATTCATGGTTTCTATTAAAGTCTAATATTAGAATTTAGAAAGCGGAAAATAAATAAAATGTCGCTCTCGTTTGCATAATTATTATTTTTATTTTGATGATAAATGAACTATTTTCCGGACAAAAACGTGGTTTCTCCATCCCTTCGTATATTACGATATAATATAAAATAAATTAAATAGTATTTGTATGGATCTATATTGATATATTGAGTTGTCTTTTTTTTAGTTGTCTTTTTTTAGCTTTATAATTGAATACATGTAACATTATTCCTTTTTTAGACATCATATAGCTTTTCGGTATAAACGTTCATTTAGCATCGTTCTCGAGCATGGTTTTTTTTTTTTTAAAAAAAAAATTGTTATACTTAAAGAAAAGAAAAACACACACTCACACTCTATCCTTCTAGGTGGCTCGAACCCCCCGACCTATTGATTGGATGAGAAGCGTCTTATCAACAGACTGCTGTAAGGCTTTGGCTTGGTACCTCTGGTACTATTTGTTTTTGAGATATATATTTATTACTCTTTTCTTGATCAAAAAAATAATAATTTGCTTGTATTTTATAACAAGGGAAAAATTCTAATAAGCATAATTTTAATTTGATTAAAATTTCTCCAACAATAACAATGCTATCTTTTGCATTGATTGTTGTATACAACACCCATGATTCCAATAGGCTACTTAAGCTCAAAATTAATGCATTTAAAAATAGATAAAACATACGAGAATTAGTTACTCAATTCGTCTCTACGAGACTACGTCTAGATGCACTGCTAAGGCAAGAATTACCTTCACTAGAAATTTTCTAATGAAGATATTAAATCTATTTATAAGAAGGGAAAAATCCTAATAATTAAGCATAACCTTAATCTGACTAGAATTTCTCCAGATTTATAGACCAGTTCTAATCTAATCACAATCACACTCCATATAATCAACACGATCAAATCTATAAATTACATGACAATCAAGGTTTAATTAATTTATTCATTTTTGCCTTTAACTTTACATACATTTGTAAAAGAATAAATCGATCGAACTTTGATTATTATGTAATTTGAAATTTCAAAGTAATTTATGATCAGATATTAAAATAAAATATTATGTTTAAAAATGCTAAGATGTCCATCAAAATAATTTAGTTTCTTTGGTTAGATCGCTAGAATTTAATCATCAAATAAATGTGAAAAAGTTGATGAACCACGGAGTAGTACGTGAATTATAAAACACTCTTCATATAAAATTATCCAAATTTGATCTATTTTTTATTTTGTACACCACCTTTGGAATTAGTAGAAAAATACACCAACTTTTTTTGAGAATTACAAGAGTTATTTATTATATAATCCGATAAGCAATCTGCACACAGACGAGACAAATACAACTACTCACGTAAAAGTGGAAAAAACTACTTGCACGGAGGCGAGATTAAACCCAAGACCTCTCAAAATTACGACGTTTTGAGTATGAAAATTTACGCCATTGAATTACAATATCAATTTGATTTTTTTGAAAAAAAAAATCTCAATTGTGATAAAATTACAACAATTGTTAACTTTATATTTTCTATCCATATTAAAAGAGAATACGCGTCGTCAATTAATATTGCACGCTACTCATTCTAGGCCCAGAAAAGTATCAACCGTTACTTGAGAATATAGAAAGATCCTTCACATATATAAATTTATTGTATTTATTAAAATATCATGTGAATAATAAGGAACTTATATTTTGTCCTATATTTCACATTGGATCCATACTTGCCCCTAAAAGATCTTTGACAATATTCAGGCAGTGGCGGATCTAGGATTTTTAAATTGGGGGTACGAAAAAATAATCTCATAAACATAAATATAAAAATACTTAATTTAATGTAAAAAATAATAAATTTAAAATTATTCAAAAACATAAGTGAGTTCACATATCAAATAGGCAATAATATAATTTACAAAGTCATTTTATCAAATAGATTAGATGCATTATATACTACCCCTAATTTAAACAAAAAAAAATATATAATACCTTATAATTAGATGAAAGAATCAAATTCTAGATAGAGGACATGATGAATTTAAAATCAATAATTACTCTATCTCGTAAATTTCTCTCAAATTTGATGTGTGTAATTCTTTTTATCTTTGTTACCCTATCATAGCAGTTGCGGTTTTAAACTTTAATTAGTGGGCCAAATCCCAAACATATATTCATGAGAAGTTTAAGGCACTAGTGGGTTGGGGCTTGGGGATATAATATTACTACTAAAAGAGGAAAAATTTTGGGGGTACAGTGGTACCCCCATTGCCCCACGTAGATCCGCCACTGTATTCAGGACTTGTATATGTGATATGCCCCCTTCGATTTTGACAAAATAATTCCTCTATGGTCACCTCATTATCTTCCCAACTATATTGTAATCAACACAAACTTTCAAAAGTAGCTGCATCTTAATTTATGACAAAAACATTGCCACATTATCATTTCATAATTTTAATATTATTCCTTAATTTCTCAAATTAATAAAAACAATCAAGTTATAATGAAGATGACTACTATGTAAACTCCGCACCCGTGAAGTGTAAAAACATGACAGACGAAGCATCTGATACGTGCGTTAATATAAAAATACGAAAAATTTGTGTGCATGAGACCATTTCACCGTGAAATGAGTGAAATATATTAGTAGACAAATTTATATTCGGATCTTGACCCTATCATAATTCTCCAAATATATATATAATTTCCATATATACATGATCATTTTAGATGTCCTACATAGAGCTAGTCAATGCTCAAAAGAATGTGGAATGTGAGTACACAATAATGAAGACAAAGTCATATATATGTATATATATAATATTTGAGTAGTGACACAAATATAGTTATATCACTATATGGAGAGCAAGGAATATTACTTCTTCTCATAGTCCCAAATTCCAAACTAGTGATTTCCCCTTATTTTCCCCCTCAAAATGTTTGTTCGTGGCATATTAATAGTTGTATAATTCAAGTGGTGCAAAAAGCACCCCCCCCCCCACCCCACCCTACCCCCTACCCCCCTATCTCACACACACACACAGCACAAACACAAGATCTCCACAGCACTTTTCGACACTACAAATTGGCCCCCATCCCTCGCTTATCCCTCGTCCAATCTTCTCTACTTCACCTCTCTCATCTCTCTCTCTCTCTCTCTCTCTCTCTACAAACTAAAACTTCACCATAAAATTTCAAGAAAACAAACCTAGTTCATCATCCACAACACTATAAATTTCAACTCTTTTCTCTCACTACAAAACCAACATGTCGACTATAATCTGCCAGAATCTCATCTCCTGCATCGAGCCACAGCTCGCCGAGACCACCACCACCCTAAAGCTCAGAGTCGCGGCGGCGCCGCCTCCCGCCGCCTTGGAGCCGTGCAGAAGGCTCGCCGCCGGCGATCACCTCGAGCTCGGAAGCTGGGGTTTTCTCCAAAACAATCTTCAAGAATCGTCATCACCCATGAATAAAGATTGCTCCTACACACACCCTTTATCCAAGAACTCGAAATTGAGCCCTAAATCCCTAGAATTATGCACCGAGAATTTGGGGAGCGAATCCGGCTCCGACACCTTCTCCGACTGCAGCAGCATTTTCTCCGCCTCGCCGCCGCTCAGCCCCACCTCCAGCTCCGGCGACGATCACCGAGCCTTCGCGCTCGACGATTGCAGGCAGAAGATGAGAACCTCGCCGACGGGCGACAAGTATTGCCGGAAAATCAAGAACTTCCCGCCGCCGCTGACGACAATGAGCGGCGCGAGCTCGCTGCAGGTGCGCCGCCGCAGCGACGGCGGCCGGCTGATCATAGACGCGGTGGAGGGGCCGTTCAGGAACTCCTACCTCCACGCGGAGAGGAGCGACGGCAGGCTGAAGCTCTGCTTCACCACCGCCGCAGCCGCCGCGAGCGGCGGCGGAGAGGAGGAAAGTGATGAGGCGGCCGAATGCGGCGCCGCGGAGGGCGAAATTGAGGAGCCCAGAATCGGATTTGAATCGGAGAAGGAGGAATTGGATGGGGAAATGAATTTGTTGGAGAAATTTCAGAGGTTTAGTAGGTGCAAAGAAGGCGGCGGCCATGGAAGCCAAGAACTGTGCAGTAACTGGAAACCTGCAACGCTTTGGGTCGCAACTTCCTAATTAAATAATTTTTTTTTACCTAATTTTTCTAAGATTTTTTGGATCTACAAATTTTACTTTTGTTGGATCTTTTTCTTGGGGGGTGGATTTGAGCTTCTTTTTTTTCCTAATTAATTTTTTTTTTGGCTTTTTATTTTGGGGTGGATTGGAATTATGGGGTGTGGTTTGGCAATCATTTGTGATGATTGGACATTGGAGTTTGGACATGATCTTGCATGTTTTTACCACCCTAGCTAAAAATCCCTTTGACAATTAATTAATGTAGTAATATTTTTCGAATGACAATTTTCATTTAAATGGCATTAAATGGAAATTGGTGTGACAGAATATAACAATAAATTCAAGAATATATTGAGAGATATATGAATGAAGTGCATGCAGCCACCTGCCAAATTTAATTAATATTTTAAATGATACATTCATTTAATGTTTAGTTCCCGATTACGTGTGACATCACTTTGCGACAATTTGTTTTTTCAGCTTTTTGATTACACATTGAAGAAATTGAATTAATAGAAAAAGATGTCATTAAGCTCCACCTTGAAATTGATATTGCATTATAGAAGATGTCACTTTCAATACGAAAGGAAGTTGACCTCAATTACTTTTAAGCGTTTATTCTCATAATTAAATAAATGAAGAGTATTTAATTTATTGCATAGCTAGGGTTGCAAAAGCATGTATATATATAAATATATATGTGGTTCTCCACAAGCATAAATTCGATGGAGCACAAATTATACCATGCATACTAAGAAATACTATAAAGTTTTCAATTTTGTATAATTTGAAAGGGGTTACTCTATCAATCTCTCATGCATGTTGAATCCTCTATTTCGAATAGTCTAAGAAATATATATATACTATAAAATTTGAATGCAAGTATGTATCTTCTATTCATTATGATTTATGCATATGAATTCTAAATTTTTATATGATAGATGTGCTATATATGTATATACACTACACAATGACTCTGGGGTCCACTGAAATTTAAATAAAAAAAAAAATATATATATATTATGTATATAATGAACTTTCCTTTTGAATTCTTTTTTTCTACAACAAAATTCTCATAATGTTATTTAATATAACTTTGTTGTTATTTTATAATTTTACTTAATTTTCTTTATCTAATATGGGAGCTTGAATTAAATTTTTTTGTAAGGTATTTTTGCAATGGACTCAGAAGAAACTAGTAAAATTTTAGTTTAAATGTAGAATTCTTTACAAACACACTTTTAATTTACGTTTTTAATTCTCTATGATTTTTTTTGTATGTGATAGCTTGTTTGTTTAGGTCCTTTCTCATATTTTTTATATGAATTATTAAAATATTATTGTTAATATAATTTAATTAGATATTACTAACTCAGGTTAGTTGTTAGCTCAAACCACTACATGTTGGTGGAATTATATTTCATTTATTTATGTTAAGATAATTTTTATTTGAAATATTTGTATATGACTATCACATATCCTAATTATGAATACGTTCAAAACTAGTATTTGCTTTCTCAACGGATCCTCTCTCTTTCTCTTTCTCTCTCTCTCTCTCTCCCTATATATATATATATATATATATATATATATATATATAGGGGAGGGCTAGAATAAAAACACTCTTAAGTGTATAAAATATAAATGATTTTTAGCCCTTAGATCATCAAGATCTACGGTTGATTCGTAACCCTGTTGGATGAATTCGTGGTCCAGGGTTCGAATCCCAAAGGTAGCAAAAAATTATTTTTCATAATTCGTAACTATGTTTGATGAATTCGTAATCCTGTTGGATAAAATTCGTACATTAAAAAGCGTTTATATTTATATTTTAAGAAGTGTTTTTACCGTAGCCCTCCCCTATATATATATATATATATATTAATAATTATAGTATCATTATACGCACTTAGAGCATCCACATTGGTTGAGTCAATACTTAACTCATCCATGCTTTTGGCCCATTTATGTATTGCATTTGGTTGGCTCATCATGTTGACTCATATGAATTAGTTTTTGATTTATTGAATTTTCATTTGATTTAAATTCATAAAATACATTGATTGAAATACCATGCAATTACATTAACATAAAAAAGAAAAATACAAAAAAAAATACTAAACATAATTAAGATAAACATATAAGTAAATAACTATTCTGGTCCAAGAGGTCTATGGCCAAATGTATTCGATCATATCTTATTGAAGTCATGCATCCAACCGTCTATCTCTGATAACTGAATCTCTAGGCAAATAGTCTTTGAAGCTAGGTGAGAGTGATTGGCGAGCATCGGATGAGCCATTGCTAGACGTCTTGTTTCCCGAATCGCCATCTCTCTAGTTTAGAGCACATTTTTCTTCATTCTCCACAATCATGCTGTGCAGGATGATACATGCCATCATGATCTCTCGGTTGGACCTCTAATGATTCCCCAGCGAGCTTGAAGCACTCCAAAATAATCGGTGATGTATGCCTTGATAATTGCTTTGCAAATCTTCTTGAGGCATAGCCAGCTCATAGTTTCCGCAATCTTCAGATACTCGTCAAAACTATCTTGAGCGAGTTCAAGCCCGCTCATAGCATCGTGCCCCAAGTAAGAATCAATCCACTGGACACCATTAACAATGGGCAAAAATAACTCCTACTTCATTCGAAAACGGCGTCTAAAAAAGGTTGGGCCATACATTGTATCATCTTTGAAATAATCTTGAAGAAGCCATTGATGGGCGGCCTCACGAATCCCCTATTGGAGATAGCTCTTTGGGGTGCTTGGTTCTTGAACAATCTTTTGCGCCTTGAAAACCATTTCTACTACTTTCTCAGACTCCCAATCAGACGAAGAAGACGAATAAGAAGAAGAGTAAAGTGAATCCATTTTGAGAGAGAGAGAATGAAAGTTGAAGAAAAAATGAAGAAAATTGATGTGAATAAAGTTTGTGGAAGATGTAGTTTATATATCAGCATTTAGTCGTCGATGTTCGTTGCTGCCTTTTTTTTCAAATTTATTTATTTTTAAAGTTTGACGTGTGTAATATACAGTCCCCATCATTTACACCGGATGAGCTCAGCTCGTTGGCATGCATGAGTCGGGCCTCGAGTTGCAGGGCTTGCATCGCCTGACTCATCAATTCGATTTGCTCAAGCCAACCGCATGCATGACCATCAGTTAACAGACATTAGTAATAATAATAGGTAGAAAATCTCCTCTTAAAAACTAACATTAAAAATGAAGAAACATAACATATCTAAAACTTTAACAAATGAAATAAAAGCTGCAATCGTATAAATATAGATTGGAAGAAGTAAAAGTGATGCAAAAGAATTGGATCTTGATTAACATATGCTCATAGTAGGGTCGGTGAGGATATTATGTTGCCGGTGACATGCCTTAGCAAAGTCAAAATTGGTCTGTTTGTGTGTGGCTTCAAAAAAATACTAAAAGCCCATCATAACCAAATTTTCCATTCCTAAAAAGAAATACTATCCCATTTTCTTCCATACATTATATTTTATTTTAATTTTTGGGTGCACACTACATCATATTGTATACACTAAATTGCTCCTCTGTTGACTGTAGGCATTTCTATAATATTATGTTTCAGTGCTGATGTGTCGATGTCAAATGGGAATGAGAGTCAAATCTCACTATTAATATTTTATTATTTTTTTGCCAACTTTACATACTTTTCTCAAACCCTATTCTACAAAATCTTTATTTGCTGTATCTCAACTAGTTGATCACTACAAGATATCTAACGAACATCTAGCGTTAAATTTTGCGGGCACGCCAACACCATCGACTGATAGATCGTTAATAATCAACGACGAATATGTATTCATCGATGCCGTCGGTGTTCGACAAAATTTCTTGCAGTGCATTTACGTTAAGAACGCATCTGCAGCAGTCGAGCCCCATCTTGGTGCGAGATCTGATTATTTTTTTCTATATTCGGTAGCGCCTCTCACACACTTTCTCTCTCTTTTTTCTCGCGCCTAGCTCGAACATAAGCGCTGCGGTGCGAGTCGATCGGGCGCGCCCGCGAGCCCATTGCGGAGGCTCTAACAAGCTAACACCTAGAAAGAATTGATACTTACGAATAATTTAGTAGTAATTAAAAGCTAAATGTTGAAAATAAATTATTGAGAAATAAAAGTCGTTAGGCTAAAAATAATTTTTTCCAAAATTGACTACTACATAGTCCACAAATTTTAGTGGTGTATAATAAATTAATAATAATTAAATATAAAAGTTGCTATCTTGCCTTTTGAAATTGGCATGTTAGCTATCAAGTATATATGTGTATATATGTTTCTTCGAGAAAACATACAATAACCAAAGAGGTGAGAAAAGAAGTAAATTAAAGAACTAAAACTAAAAACCAAAGAATGACATCATGAATAATTAAATTGAGTTAAAAATTAAAATCTATCATTTTTTTTTTACTGAAAGCGAATTGGAAAAAATAAAATAAAATGAATTTGGCAAAAATACGGTGACGGAGAGTTGACTCCGTCAATACATCATAATTAAGAAGTGGAAACTCGTATGCGTAAGAGATCTATGTTGATTGCGTTCATGATAATAATTAGTAATAAATAAAGGGTTAATTAATTGTTGGATTTACCTCTCAAATAAAAAGTGTTGGATTTAATTATTATTACTATACTTTCGTAATTTTTATATGACATTTTAATAGTTGCAATTAAAATATTGTTTTTCATTTTATTGTTAGTATAACATTCTTAATTTTTTATGATAATAAACACAAATAATCGAAATTGATTAATTCGTTTGTTATTAGGATCTGCATGCCATTGAAAAAAAAACACACACACACACACACCCACACACACACAAACATAATCCATCTAAGTAATCCACATCGTTTTTTTATATTTGATATTCTACAAAATACAACTCAAATAAATGTATCCACAATTCCACATCACATGACTTTGATCAGACGGGCCTTGTTGAAAAAATTAGATGTGTTAAAATTGCATATATTATATGTTGATTAGAGCGAAAATCACAATTTAAAATGATAATTTCGAACATTAATTGTACTGATGTGTAAAATTGTTGTATTCATCGTGAAATTAATTGCACTCATACAAAATGTAAAAAATAAAAATAAAAAATCGCTCCCTTCAGATTCCAAGATTTCATTTATATATTTAGGTTTATAATACATGTTGAGATAACGAGATATTTCTAAAAGGGACATTCAAAACAATACATATTTCAATCTATTAGCGATTTGTATTAACGAAATGTCTCTAAAAGGATATTCAAACAATGCATACTTCAATTTATTAGCGACGAGATTTAGAATTCAATTTATTCGCATGCATTATGAGATGTAAATTCTTTTTTTTATTAGACTTGTGTTAAATATGCTATTCACCTATTAATCACGATTTTACTCATTCTACCAATCAAGCCACTCAAAAATTAAATTTTCTTGTAATTTGTGTTGGTTGATTGATATATAGTATCATCAAATGAGACAAATATTTCTTGATAAACACTCATTTAACGTGACTGAAATTTGAGTGCGACAACTTTATCGCAAATACACTTCATCAAGCCAAATAGTGAAACATCCCTCAATCCGATCCTTAACGTTTGGAGCTTTATTTTATTTTATTTTAATTCTCTTTAATTTTTGTCGGGGAAATTTGTCAATTTAGGATACATAAATGTGCTGAAAAAGTCCAACTTTTCCTAGACATTTCCTCCTTAATTTAGCTAATTAAGTCTGCATCACAACTTTTTTGTCTTTTGCTCAATTTCTATATCAGCGGAGCATGATTTATGTTCGATTCAATAATTTGTTAATTCAAGCCGACACACACACACACGCACACACACTTAGATGAGTGATATATATATATATGCTACACACCATTTTTTATTTACCATTTTATTCTCTCTCTTAAATCTCATAAATAATTGCTAAATTTATTAAATTTTAAATATTACATAAAATCTCAATACCGATTTTTCATATTTAAGTTATGTCGAGAAATGAAACACACTCAACAGTGACATAAAAATCTAGAGTGACGTGTGCGTGTGCTGACCTAGCGGTAGGAGGTTAATGCCCAAAACCTGAGATTCTGGGTTCGTCGCGCGGTCTTTAAAATTTCTTTATTAATTATGTGATTTAAACATATATATATAGTGATTAGTTTAACAGATTAAAGGGTTAATTAATTAATTAATTCCGCAGGTGTGGGAGCTTAATTGCCTCAATTAAGAAGTTTGGTGAGTAATAATGCAGGAAACATGGAAATGTATGATATTTCATGCGATGTAGGCCCATTTTAGATGGGAATATATAAAATTTGTCTAATTGTCTCAAATGATTCTTGGAGACAAAATAATCTTCCAAGATTCCTGTTATGTCCTAAAAATAGGTGGAAGCCGCCCACCTGATCAACTTTAAATTGGAATCCAAATAGCTCTTTGAATATTAGTAGAATTTTAATAGACTATAATCATTAATCACAAGTCACAATCATGTTTCTCATTGAAATATTACACAAAGCAATATTATATAATAGTTGCGTGTTAAGGTAATAATAACATTAATAAGTTTGGTATTGTAGTATAATTTTCGATGTAAAAAAAAATTAATAAAAAAAAATCATTCGATGTACTAAAATTTCTCTTTTAGTAGCTAGTAGCAAAAAAGAATATTCATTAAATTACGATTTTATTAAAAAATAATAATTAATTAACCCTCGAAAACGAAGTGACACTTCCGGTGGTATATGGTCATGTGTGTGGATGTGAGATTATTCTTTTTTATCGTACAAGTAGGGATAGATTGTACGAAATTTGTTAGGAGTGCGCAAAATATTCGAAATTTAAATATACAATCTGAATCGAACCAAAATTTAAAGTTTGGTTCATATTTTTTGAATTTTTGTTCTAATCAAATTGAGTTGTGTTCAAACTCAAAATTGAAAATTAATTTCAAAAGGGAAAGGGGTGAAAAAATAACACAATATAACAAATCACTGCAAAATATTAAGCAACTACCGTGAATGCTACGAACTCGTAATATTAGAACGATACTTCTGTGAAATTTAAAATATTTGTATTGAAAAATAAGAAGCGACTTTCTGCTAACTTTGAATGTCAGAACAATTTGTTATATTTCATTTTTCATCTTTTTTTTTTTAAATTAAGTAATAAATATTTGGGATAATGACAAAAAAAAAAAATCCAAAATTATGTGGTTTATTCCAATTCGTCATAAGTCATGTCATGACTCCGCGATAGTGCAGAAAATGGTCCGATAGCATGCGATGCACAAATGTACGAAATTATATAATAAAGCGTGCAAACAATTTATTACATACTTCATCTGTACCAAATTAATAAGTCACACTTTCTACGTGGCACATTCTCAACGAAAGCTGTGCGTATTCTTTTTTGAGCCGTCCCAACGAAAGTGATGCATTTCTTTTTTTGATAATAATTTTACACTACAAATAATATGGTCTCACACACATTTATACACTTTTACATTGCAATCTTATTCTCTTTCAATCTCGTGCCGAAAAAAAGTGCACTGCTTTCATTAGGACGGAAGGAATATTTTTTTATTTGAATCTTGTATTTTAATAGGTCATTTCTTAAAATAAAAGTGAATCTATAGCATAACACATATAATTATCTATTTTTTCATTTAAAAGAAATATCGTAATTTCTCTCTCCTATTATATATATAAAGGTATTCTTTTCTCTTGTTTCATTATACACTGCTTATTTCTTAATATCGGTGTTCAAACCTTATAGCCTATTAAAATATATATATATAACATAGTTCTTTAATATTAAGAGAAGAAAAAGTTTCTTATGAAATTCATCATTGTAGTGTGTGTGTTTTCATAATACGGAGTATTATATGTTTCTTTTGTTTTAATTTAATAGGCTATAAGGTTTGAACACCGATGTTAAGAAATAAACCGTGTATAATGAAACAAGAGAAAAGAATACCATTATATATATATAATAGGAGAGAGAAATTACGATATTTCTTTTAAATGAAAAAATAGATAATTAAATTAAATAAATATAATAATAATTTTTATATATATACTATAAGGCTTTAATATCATTATAATTATTAGGTAATACATTGTATTAGCTTATTTTCAAATGACAATCATAGATTATATAAAGATCAATCGTTCAGATCGATTCGTAATTCCTGCACTAAAAATTGGACAATTCATATGTATTTTATGTAAAATGCCACTTTCTTTTTCTCTTTCCTTTTTTCACATCATGATCGAAGTATTATCGTAAAAATGCATATACCGTTATTTATTTTATTCATTTTCTATTCAATAACATTCATTTTGTGTGTACTCTTATATATTTTTTTATTTAATACTCCATCCGTTCATAAAAAATAGTCAATTTTTATCATTTTGAGATGTTCACAAAAATTAATCAATTTCTATTTTTGAAAAATATCTATCACATGGTAGGCCTTATTCTCCACTCGTATACAATTAATTATCATTATATTTTTTAAGTGAGATATTCTTCTCATTCACAATATAATAATTATTTTTATTAAAACATGTATCGTTTCTTACTAGATCTACTTTTTATGGACGGAAGGAGTATTAAATTAAAAAAAAATACATGTATACCCTTCTTACCATTAAAAAAATCCTTTAAAACCTTAAAAAATAGATAGCCTCAACTCACGGTCAACGAATAAGATTAGATATACCAGAATATTCTATTGAAAGCTTCACTGCCATATACTACTCTATAAGTTTGAGCTAAGCTATAAACCCCTCTTAATTATAATATAGTAAAATACAAACTAACAAAAATGTCTGAATTTTATGTAAAACACGCTCGAATTCACCGTGTAAGCGTCTGAATTTCGAAAATTAAAATTTTCACTTTCTATGAGATTCGAACACATGACCTTAAATTCATTTAACAAAATGATTAACCAACCGTAATAAATCTTGATGATCTAAAG
This sequence comes from Salvia miltiorrhiza, assembly GCF_028751815.1. Taxonomy (NCBI): domain Eukaryota; kingdom Viridiplantae; phylum Streptophyta; class Magnoliopsida; order Lamiales; family Lamiaceae; genus Salvia; species Salvia miltiorrhiza. Next base: position 2,210,018 of record NC_080393.1, read on the forward strand.
GTTAAAAATTGTTACTTATTATTTTAGTATTAAATCCCGATACGATCCACGTCGTTGCTTAATTTAAGTGTAGTGACGTGTATAGATCTCAATTGATTGATTATTAAATTATGATTTCTTGTTATAGAAAGCAGTAGAATTAAGAGAGAGATGAAAAAAGTGGTATGTTGAGGTCTTTATCAGTCCTTGAATTGGTAAGGATTTGTTACCCATACCTAGATATGCAAATAATTTGGCATTTAATGACCATTTATGTATAAGTTGTTGTCACACATACACTACAAGAGGAAGGCAGATGATGATCGTGGACTTAGATCGTCCATTCACTCCATTGCCATTTGCCCATCTCATCTCTCTTTTTGGGTTTATATTAATTACCCTACCTAGCTAGATATTTCTTTCTCTCAATAACAAAATTTTAAATCTTAAAAGATGTGATTTTTTTTTCATTTGTTTTAGTGCAGTTATTTTCACGTTGAATGCAGTAATTTTATACGTTATTTTGGGTTCTCAGTTTCCACAAAAAAATGTGATTTTTACGACGTTCTGATAAAAACTGAAGTTATTGTGGTAGATAAGATTATTGAGGCCTACATTAAATAGATCCTAATTATTGATGATTACGTAAAATTCTCATGTGAGATTGAGTGTATTGTGACGGGTCGGGGCAGGGCTGGAGGCTTGGAGCGCGGGTCGCGAGTCACTAGCCGAATAATTCAAAGTAGTTGTTGTTGTAGTGAAAAATATAATCGATATGAAGAAATGTAATGTTTGTCAAACGTTACTTTTTTTCACAATAATTGTTACTTTTACTCACGAGAATTTATACTTTTTTTTTTCAAGTAATTATTGTCGTAATAAAAAGTAACCATTGATATAAGAAAAAATAATTATTGTCGCGGCTTTGACAAAGCCGCCGCCGTACCCTTCACTCTGCCCTCCCTCGCGTCTTGCACTCTGCGACCAAAGCCGGGCTCCCGCCCTACACTCTCCTGAAGAATCGGTCTCATCCATGAGACCGGTCTCACTGGAGACAAACTCTTGATGATATAGCACTTTCTTCACAAATTAAGCATCAATATAATGGGGGGTTGGGGGAAGGGGGCCAAATGTCGTGAGAAATCTGGAGCATCAGATATTCAAATCTTATGACCGATATTAATTTATTCAAATTTATCATGTAAAAGAACAATAACAAATAACTCGATATGAATATACAAACAAGCCTCTTGTAATGCATGAATAAAATATTAGATTATAGGAATAAATTTCAAGCCTCTTGTAACTTATTCGGATTCGTACTAGAAATTCATAAAATATTGAATCCGAATATAGATAACAATGTGTGTGATGAATCTTAATATAAAATAAAATAAAGATGAATTTAGTTGTGTGATAGTCACCCCACCAATTCCAAATAATGTACGGATTGGAGAAATAATCCAAAGTAGAGTTGGGTGGTGGAGCATAGTTCCTGTCAAGCCCACTCTATCACCTGTAACACTTGTATTTCCCAAACTCCTTATTTATATTATTTTTAATAAATCCAGATACATTACAGCTAATTCAAATTTATTCTTACCTATTTATATTCCTCCCACTTTGTAGCTCACCAACTTGATCATTAATAAATAAATTTATCTAAAAATATAAAAAATAAATTGCGACTACTTTCTTCTTCTTTTTCGAGTAACTACTAGTACTTTCTTATTTAATTACTCTCTCCGTCTCAGCTTGTAGTATTCAGCTTTCTTTTTTTGATCGTTTCACATTTTAATATCTATTTCTATTTTAAGTAAAAGTAAATGGGACACTTACTCCACTTTAATTATTTTAACACTCACATAAAAGGTGGGACTCTTATTCCACTCACAACACACCCAATCACTTTATTAAAACTCGTGTCACTCTCAAATGGATACTAAAAATTGGGACGGAGGGAGTATTATAGAAAGGATTATCACAACATATATATATATATATATATATATATATATATATATATAATACGTAGAACACACCTTAATTGATTATATTCATATACCTCTTATAATTCTAACTAATTATTAATATCTCTATTTAAATTATATCAGAAAAGAATTAAGTCGCCCTTATACGTACGTGCCCCAACTATATTGTAATTTCATGGTTATTTACTCCTAAAAGGAAACGGCACAAATTTTAATAAAAATAGTTGAGTGTAGTGTGAATGAAGAAGGATTTCACTTTAAAAGTAGTGTTAATAATGATGATTTATTATTCTGAATGGAGGAATGAGCTCATGCGATAAAAAAATTGTCAAAAATAGAAATTGATTAATTTTTGTGGACGGTTCAAAATGATAAAAAAAATACTATTTTTTTCAGGATAGATGGAGTATTTAACAATATGAGTTATTTTCTCAAAAAATAAATGTTATCTGAGTTAGAAATGAGTGAATGCATAGATATGAATACATTTTATAATATCAATACATATTATTCTAAAATTCAAATCAATGGCCTGTGCACCTTACGTTTAGTTATCCACATGTATTTGCGCACGTGGAAAACATGTAAAAGAGATCCATCATGGTTGGTTTGGTAGGACAATTGCATAATTAATTAATTAATTAACTAACACGGAAGTAACAAATTGAATATGGCATCATTATATTTAAAGTTGTGAAAATTTGATAGAAAGGTATGCTTTTGCAAGCCCTTATGTCGAAATATAGCTCTACGAAAATGGCCTAATGTTTGCCTAATCATCAAACTTTTTAAGAAAGTTAAAAAGGGAAAGGGCAAATATATGTGTGCATTACCTTGTAATTATATATGTAATATTAATAATTAATAATTTTTTATAGATCACAATACAAAATACTGCAAGAATGTTAATCCGATCAATTCACTCTATTTTTACGATAGTTCTAATAAATTGTCGGATCATTTATCTTAGAACAATTCAGAATAAATTACACTGAAGATATTGTTCTTTTTTTTGTTTGTTTATATAGGTCAATCGATCTACGCTCTCATAATAAATTGATATCCTTACGATCAAGAGTAAATTATTATTTTAACCTTACTGATAGAATTTACATAATCTATAATAATAAATGAGTGAAACAATTAGAACCGCAAGATTACAAAAATTAAAGACCATAAAAGATTTTTAATTCTCACTAATATCTTGAATTAATTTATAAAAAGGGGCTAATTATATGTATTTGACAAAATAAGACAATAGCTGACTGATTAAACTTATCCATAGAAAAAGGGCTAATTGATTGGAAATTATCATCAAATTAGTGTGCACATATATTATACTTACTAACTAAGCAATGAAACGAAAAAAAAAAGTAGCAATAAAAAGTTAAACAAACAATATTTGAAACCACTAACTAGAAAGCACTTGTTTGATAGACATTTTTCCCCATTTGAATTGAATACTTTTTTTTTCATTTATTTTCTTACCCAAAAAAATTATAAGAAAATGATATTAATTCTTTCTAGATTAAAGGAACATCACTAGTGCCCATGCTGCAATACACATTGTCTTTATCCACAACTCTTCTTCAGCATTAAGGCTTTGATTTTCAACGTCTAAAAGAGATATATCAACACTTATAATTGTAAAATAGTTAATTAATTGGTTAAAAATAGATTGGCACAAAAAAGAAACAAAAAAAGGCTATAATTATAGGATATGATTTAAGCCACATACAATATTTAATTTTTAATGTATGGTCTACATATATCCTATATTTCATTTGGTCGATGTATATCATATAGAGTATCGTCTCACGGTATAAAATAAAATTAAACATACATAAAAAAGTATATAAATTAAGAATCTGAAAAGCCAGTTAGCAGCCTTGATGTCATTTAGGTAAGCAACAGCAATTTGAGTCATATTTGGATATGGTCATCTCCAATAATATACATTTGATATTTTTCTTTGATTTATTTAAACAAAAATTCGATATTTTTGTTTGTTTTTAGGTACAAAGTTAGTGATTTTCGCATAGACACGTCATTAGTGACAATTAATGTGACCAAACAAATTCAAGAATAGAATGATTTGAAACGACTACTTATTAAATAAATTTACAATTCTACGTACACAAATATTCAAAAATAAGTGTAATTAAAGTGAGATCACTAATTTTGTTATTAGCGATTCAAGAATATTAATCCCGGTTAAGTATTGTAAAATATACACTGTTTTCTTTCTTAATTAAGATTTTTCTCTTTGAAGTTTTTCTAAATAGATTTTGATAAGGTTCAGCCCTTAGTTTACGTCTTGTGCTTTCAAGGGTTGCTTAAATTTTTTTATTTTTTATTTGTAAAATTTTAATTTAATAATGGGTAAATATACACGATAGTATGTATAGTTATAGTATTTTAGAAGTTTGATAAAGAAAGAAAGGGAAATAAATTAGTTGGTACTTAAATTTTGCTCAAAACATGGACTTGATGCCATGTACCATCACATCATTTTTTTCACAAATTTCTTGATCAGAATAAATAGATTATTATGTAAATCACAAATTTTGACCAGACAAAATGATCAGAATAAATAAATTAATTTCAGATTTTTACAATTAAAATTTTCCAATTTTTATTGCAACCCATTTTTGTTTTCAATCCAAACTTTTAAATTCTCATGATTGAAGACTTTGATTAGAGAAATCAAATGATGGAGTTTGACCGGCATAAAAAGAGGAACATTAAAGCATTAGGTCAGCACTCTAATAATACTTGTTATAGACAATGGCGGATTCAAAATTTTCAAATTAAGAATGTGATAAATAATTATATAATCATAAATATAAAAATATTTGATGATAAAATAATATATTCCAAACATTATTTAATTTTGAAGTTTAAGATTTATTTTTAAGTTAACTTTATATTTTTCTTTGAAATTATATTTTAATTGGAATGCAAAAATTAAATTAAAAATATTTACATATTAATATTAATATTACTATTTTTTTTTGGGGGGGGGGGATGCAGCTGCACCGCATACTCCAAAGTGGATCCACCTCTGATTATGAACAACGTCATTTACGAATAAACTAATATATAATCGATAAAAGACGTATCTATTTAATATGTAAAATATCTTGTCTTTTTTCAGGATTCGAATCTCGGACTAAAATGTTTATTCATAAAAATGATTGCGATTGTTCATCAAAATGAAATGACTCGTTTGCGACTGCTCAGACGAATTCTCAATTTTCACATTACTTGTGAATTCTCAATTGATCATTTCTGTCTCTCTATAAATATATACCTCCTCCATCCCCCATAAATATATTATACATAGGTGTTTCTAAGACGAATTTTAATGAAAGATTGTTTAGAGTATTGATAGTGAAGAAAATGGTCTCACATAAAGTGTATTGTTAAATAAATTATAGGTAAACAGTACTACAAGTTATAATGATAAAATTGTAAAAATTATTTATGAGATAGTGTCTAAGGATAAGGAAATGTATATAAATTTAAGGAACGTATCAAAAAATATGCAGATACGCAAGAGTATATACATACTCCCTCTGTCCTATATATATGCTTGTTTTCCTTTTTCGGATGTCCCAATTATATAGGCCTATTTATATAAAAAGTAATGTTTTTTATTCATTTACTATTGTATCCCTATTTAATTCTTTAATTTACTCTATCTTTAATATATCATTAAATAATAAATATGAACATATTAGGAAGTTTACTTATATATTTTCATTTCCAATAATTTTTTTTAATCTTTGTAAAAATCCCAATCAGCCCATATGGGACGGAGGGAATATGTCATTAAGGAAACATTAACATAAAGTATGGATCTGAATCTATAAAGAAATAAAAACTTTTTATTTTGTTTTTCGAAATACCGAACATTTGCCTTGATGGCAATTGACACTTAAAAAAGGTGTTAGCAATTTGTCTATACAAAGTGATCAAATTTCCTTGGACCCCACTAAAAGGCCCAAATAGATGAGCTTCTGAAAACAACATTCAATATTCACACACACACACACACATTATACTTATATTATATATTATATAATATAATATAAGTGCGTGTGTGTGTGTTTTAAAATTATAGACAAAGTATTGTCGAATTTTATTGGAGTAGGAGGCCCCCTTAACTCTTTGTTGTACGGTTGCACACGTGTAAAATAAGCTTTGGATAAATATTAGGTGGATTACATGCGAAACCATTAATGCTATATATATATATATATATACATGCAACAGATATTTGTATAATAGTGTGTTGTGACTAAGAAAAATTAGAGAGGATTTTCCTTTTTGGAGATAATTATTTTGAGGTTGATTAATAATATAAGTTGACTATTAAGCAATACGATTATAAATTTTAGAGACCAAACATGAGCTTGGTAGAAAAAGAAATTAAACACAATTTATATTATTTCGAAAGCAAGTTGAACCTTAGTTCTCAAAAACAAAATGCCAAATGCCAAGTTGAGCTTGAGTATTTAATTTTATAACTCACGTATTATCTTTTTATTTTTATTATTATTTATTTATTCTCCATAACATTTCAGAAATTTACATATTCAAAAGTAACATATATCTACAAATAACTGTAAAAGCAATACTATGAGGTATATATGTATTACAAGTTGCACATACAAAACAAAGCAAAAGCTGTATCCAAAGAAAAAAAAAAAGACACTGCAGGCAAGAAGACATATTTCATTTAATTATACATCGGAAATGGTTTCAATGAGAACGATCATATATTGTGAGAATGAGAAATTGATATGAATAAATCAATATATATCTAGGGTTGTATAAGTTGCTGGTAATGCATGAATAACCATTCAAACTTGGGTGGTTCGAATCCTAGAACATGCGACTATTCATGTATTACAAGCAGCTTATTCAAGACTATATACTGTCGTTATTCTCATTTCTCACGAAGATGGTCATTTTTCATTGTAACCTAACCCTATATAAATTTATATATAATTGAGGTAACGATTAAATAATCCACTTACTTTTGGAGTGATAAATAATTAATTATTTAGGTGATTAGATGTATCCATAGCCTCTCCCCAAGAGACAAGGGAAAGAAATTGAATTGTTGATATCAATTTTGACTTGCAAGAAAAAATGATTTGTGCGAAATTGTAGGAGATAGTATAGATGAATTGACATGCGCAATGGCAGACAAAACAAGAAAGATTATGCTTTATTGCGTATAATCCTTGCAGAAAATTCTCTGAGCCAACAAAATCTCTCCTGCCTGTAAAAGAATAAAACAAATGAGTGGTGGTCTCACAATTTTCTCAAATTTCTTACATCTCTCAAAACCTCATCTTTTTGCTTCTCCAATTAGTGAACCTTATTTTATATCCCCATTTTCTAGATCTTATATTAATACATACATATGATATACTTTCTTTATATTCCCTCCGTCCCATAAAAATATGCATAGTATGGGACGACGCGTGTTTTAAAAAATCCTGTAAAGTGTAGCGTGAGTAGAGAAATGATTTCACAGTTTTCGGTCAAATATAGTGCTGACTGTCGAAAATCCTACGTGTTCAAATCTGATGATTACTAAAACAGTGTCGATTTGCAAGATATCATCGTTTCAGATGGCCACTCTAGCATTAAATTTGATCGAAAAATAGGTGACATAGTAAAATGAGAAAAAACTAATAATTTTAAAGTTGGGATGCATCATGTTGACTTATCTTTGATTATTATTTGAAAATTAGAAAAAGGGTTTTCTTTTATTATTATTTGTCTCTCTTTTATTTGTACAATTGATGTATGTTTGTGCATGTGCTTATTTTTATGCATTAGGTGGTTTTCACTTATGTCCACTAGAATGCTAATGCTTATCCATTTGGATCTATAATGTAGATGGGGCAAAGGCAAGAGAGGCTCATCACTTGTTCTCTAAGAAATAAAACTTTCTTTTTATTTTGTCTTTGAGAATGACAAAAAGAAAGGGATTGCTCACTATATGTTGGATTTGAAAGAGATTGAAGGAGATTTGCTTTAATGAGAGGAATTTGTTCATCAAGATCATACCACCCAAATTTGACAAAGTGGAAAATGCTTTAAAAGCAAAAGGGTAATAATCGAATAGGCCCTAGAAACCACATTCATGGCTTGAGTAGAAACAAGATCTAGATCCATGTGTTGTACATAATCTTTCTTGAAAACAATAAGTCATTTTGTACATTAATGCAATTTCTGACATATGCACAAAGTTACTATAATGATATATATATACTTCTTTTTTAAACCCTTTTTCCCTATCTAACTAATAGTTCTCCAATTTTGATCTTTCTATTCAATCAATTTCAAGATTCATACATGATACATGATGCTTTGGTCTCTCTATTCAACTTTTTTTGCTTGTAACACAATATAAAATGGACCCAACTAAGATTGGTTAAAATCCATGTCATCCCACAACCAATAAAAAGCTTGCCCTAGTGTTGAAAAAAAGAGGCAAGAGAGGAAAAAAGAATTAAAAAGAAAAAAAGAATTGCACACCTCATCTTTCACAACCTTCTCTTCATGCACTTCATTGAACATCCATGAGGAAAACCTAAAACTAAACCTAAACCACCATTACCAATCCAAATCTATCACACACTATAGAAGCCAACTTTTCCTTAATGCCTCTCTCTCTCTCTCTCTCCATATTCAAAGGATGCATCAATTTCCCAACAAACACATATATATTCTTTTGACTTTGCACCAACTACCTACAAATCTCAAGAATCTTGGCCATCATTCGTGTCGAAATATATGGTTTTATCGTGTACATTTGTTGGGAAACATGAGAGAGAGAGAGGGTTTAGGGGCGTTGATTGAGTGACGTTCCCGTCTGCCAACATCATGCGTTTCTTTGAATTCAAACACACAATTCAACCCAAGAATATTTTGTCTATCGAGTGGAAAATATCTCATCATTTTCCCTTGTTGTTTTCGCTTGTTTTGTGTATGTTTCCTCAATAGGCCATAATCTAGTATTTTGAAAACTAGGCTTTGTCTTGCATAATTAGATCTTGTAAATCTTGGAATGCCGCTTGATGAGTTCAGAAAAATAGGCTTAGATTCTACGGTTTATGATGGAGTTAATCACATGTTCGCAGATACCCGAGAGAGATGGGAATAAGGAAAGATAAACGGTTGTATTGATTATGATTGCCTGAATCCGAAATACAAATAGAAGGGATATATATAGGGGATCATATCGGGGGTATTTCAGTCTTTTCCTATACAAAGCACGCGTCCCTCATGTACTAGCTAACAGCCCCTGAAAACCTACGCGTCAGTAATTATCAGCAGTTGTCGGGTTTTTTTGTCGTTTTCTTCAGCAATGGCCGAAGTCAAAGGTCAGTCCTGTCATATCCGCACGTCTCCGCTTCATTCCTGTGTTACAGCCCTGTTACACATGATGTTCCCAACACGGCTTATTTTAGAATTACTTTATTACCCTCAGCGCTGATGTGATCGGCACCAACCCTCAGCCCTGTGGACGAACACGTGTGATGATCTTAGAGATCCCATGATTTACTCCTCCTCATCGCCGCCATAATCCTTTACTATAGATTCCTCTTAGCACATTTAATTTAGAGAGCGTTTAACTATGCTTATTTTAAACGGAAGCTTATAAGATGTAGTTTCATATAGACCAATTATCCAAACACTTTAACAATTTATATAAGGTCTAGAAAGAATTTTTAGTTTTTTTTTTAGAGAAAAAGAATTTTTAGTTAAAGGGTGAAAATCGAAGAGAGTGTATATGATGAACATACAAATTATAATTATAATTGAATAATATTATAAAATAATTGTTACACATGAGATTATGGAAAAAATAAGTTGGGATATAGAAACTTATTTTCTGAAGAATTTATAAACTCTTGGAGCTTATAAGCTGTTAATAAACTTATTTTGCCAAACACGTTAAATGAGTTCAAACGACTTATAAGCTGTTTTGAAGAGCTTATAAGCTCAGCCAAACACCCAATTTTGGCTTCACATGCATCAATCATGGTAAAGTAAATGAATGAATAAGACTTGAAATCAATATTTCTCGAGATCGTGCAATTGGGGGCTGGTGGGATTTATATCAAGAAATCCATGAGCCTATCATTATTTTTTTTTATTGATGGCCAGAAATGGAAAACAAAATAAGTAGGAAGATTGTTTCCATGTTCAATGAATAATAACCCTTTGGGCTAAGGTAGACAGATTAATAGTAACCGGGCTTGAATTCAAAATACTTGCAACAACATTTGGTCCAAATGATAAGCCCAACATATTGGGCTGAACAGAGGACCATTGCAAAATTACGGCCCATTTCGAGACTTGACTTCCTAATCTTGTAACATCAATAAAGCCCACTAAATCAAAATCAAACTAAGGAAATTCAAATTAAATGTTGGCATTTTCCAAAGCACAAACTATAACTTCTAGCTATTTTAGCTAGTAGAAACAAGTGCTGGAATCTCAAAATTTGAAGATTTTGAAAAAAAAATGGCAAAAGGAAAAAATACCTAGAAATTCAAGCTATGTAGTTGGTTGATTTGGGAGAAACATCATAACTCATAAGTAATAGATTCAAGCCAAAATCAGATCATATATATTGGATAGTGAGAAAGTACACATTGCCCATTCATTCATTCTGTAAAAAAATAAACATGAAAAATCACAAACTCACAATTGCCTCGTTCAAATCTTTCTTCTGTAATTCTTGTTTTCTGCAACAAGATAAAGACAACACCTCAAGCTTGAAGGAGAGAGAGAGAGAGAAGAACCACAAATGACATGTTATTTCATATATATGTTGAGACAGATGAACCACAAGTGTTCGTACATGATAGTAGTATGATGATAGTGTAAATTTTTTCCAAAGATGCCAGCTCTATGCACAAATATGGCAATAAACAAGGAGATGATATAGTTTTTACCATAAAGTAGCGTGCCTTGACTTTGATTTTTTTTTTTTTACTAAGAGGCATAGTTATCTCTTTTTAGACATTTTCAAACTCATGCCAAAAGAGATCTATGTATCCTAGGGCAGGCAGACATGCCATTTTCTCAACGTCTCCCCAACTGCAAATATGCTTGAGAGAAGGAGAGATGGTAGCAACTCGAACATGCTCTCTTGACTATCGAAAAACTTACATTTATTTCCCAGGAGATGCAAACTTTAACCGATCTTTTTGTCGGTTCATAAATCGATCCTTGGGTGATGATGTCTTGGTCGTGCCTGCTTGACGCATGAGTTCTGTAGAAAATGTGATAGACCACGGGTCAGTGGTATAATCAAGGAGGTAAGAATACAAGAAACGGCATGTAAAACATGAGCAATTTAGTACTAGAAGCACGTGACTGCTGACTTGTTTTACTGAGTTACTGAACTGATCGTTGACACCAAGTCACCAAAACTAGTATATAGCTTCAAAGAGAGCATGGCTACATGAGCTACTTAATTATAGAAGACAGGTAATTTAGATTCAGAAGGAAGTAACTGTGATCAGTATCGACTTGTAAACAATATTTTGTGGCACTGAGAACAAGCACATTTGATTTCAGTTGTCATCTGGCAGCACCTAACTGTAGCTCTTCTTAGCACACCAATTTTTCAACTAGACAACTGTGCTGAAGAAGAGCAACTACACTAATAAAATTTGGAAAAGTAAAATCTTAAAGAAAACGCATTTCACATTCTGAGAGATTGCTTCCCCACACAACTCAAAGATAATGACTCCCACATTAGAAGAGGTGTACTTGCAGTTCTAATATACACAGGAAACTAAATGCAACTTGCCTCTGGTTCTTTCAAGCTCTTCATCAAGTTCCTCTTTCCATTTCCTTTGTATATCACTGAACTTAGAGCTACACGTAGACATTGTTTCTTAGTATCGAAATTGGAAGGAGAAAAAGAAAGTTGAGAATAACAATGCTAAAGAATATTACATACCTTGGAGTAAGTGGCTCCGGTTGATAATCAAAGGGCAGCTCTTTGGCACCCTGAGAAGTTCGAAAGTTTACATCACCAATATTTGATGCACGTCTGGAGAAATTCCGTGGACTCAAGCTGTACTCAACATCAAGCGCAGTAGAAAATCTCCTACTAGCCATCTTATTAGGCGACCTACTTTTAGGAGGTAGATTGCAGATACTTGAAACATTTTCCTTGTTGCCAATACCACCACCAGCAGGACTTGGAGGACCAGCAACATTCAAAGAATTGTAGAATGCATAAAGAGGTGTTTGCAGCTTATTCAGTTCCAGAGCCTGCAGATACAGTAGAAATTCATATAAGAATCTGCTCCTCGTTCCGAGAAAATAAGAGGGTGGGAGGGAGGGGAGAGGGGGATAAAAATGAAGTTTTCTAGTTTTTGGTGTACAGAAAGGAGATGCCAAAATCAAACTAGGCAAATTGGACAATCTGTGACACTCAGATTCATATTTTCTTGGGCAGGCTGAGTTGTAAGAGCACAATTTCATCAGTAAATACCTTTTCATCCAGGAAAGCTCTGATCTTTGCTTCAGTTAATTCATCGTCATCTTCAGACCCCGACTGCCTTGGAAATGTAAAGCCACAGTCCACCTCAACAGAACCTAAAGATCTGTTTCCAGGCTCAACAATTTGACTAGGAAGAATCTCCATTCCACTTTTGGTCAATTCAGGACTTTCATCAAACTTGCAGGCCCAATCATCATTGGGTTCACACATTGGATTAAAACTCTGTACGAAGAAGACCAGGCAGAAAATCAATTGTGCATCGTTCATGGGTGAAAACATCAACTTCACATTTAGGAGAATATATGGAATTCAAGACGATCTTATATCCTACTTCTTAACCTGATTACAATCACTAGAAAGGAGACTATGTCTGAATTTCGTGGATGTGCCAAATGCAAGATCATCATTGTCATCAATTCGACACATATCATCATCCTCAAAATTGACAGGACGCCACAAAGATCCTCCTGAGTACTGCTCAGAATTGACGGTTGAGCAACAGGCACCGCCCAAATCACCAACGTCCTTCAGACCATTGCATGACCTCCTTGCCTCTAGGTTCATTCTGCAGCAGGAATACATCCTCAAGTTTTAAAATTAAATTATTATTATTAACAAGATATAACAGAAATTCTCCCAAAGGAATACTTACGACTTCTTAATTTCAACCCCAAGTGCTGCCATCCGTTTTCCAGAACTTTCCTGTTGATTTAGATATCTAGCTTATAATATAGAATACACCAAAACTGTGAAGAACATATATAGCAAGAGACAAGCATTTTCTAACCAGATGCGAAGAGCGAAGAACAAGATGGGAGTCCTGACTTTCTCGAATTACAAATGGATGCTGAAGATTACAAGCAAAGAACTGTGTCATATTAACAATCACGAGATCTCAATTCAAGTATGGAATGAAAAATATGGAGTTTCACAGAAGCATGAAAACTTGTCGTGTATATTCCAGGCGCATGACTCACACAGAAAGCATACTACCTTTAGCAACTCTGATGCAGTTGCCCTCAGGTCTGGCTCCCTACAAATATTTATGAAATCAAATATGAATAATCAAGTAAAGGGAAATGACATAGAATAAAAGAACCCCACACTCAGTTTGATTTTTCTTCATTGCCAATTGCAGGAAAATGAAAATAGGCAATAGTAAACGCAAGAATACACCAGACATACTTTTGTAAACATTTTAACAAGAAGTCTTTTGCCTCAGGAGAAAGATGATCTGGTATTGGTGGATGAGATTTAGTAGTCCCAACATAAAAGAGAGCAGCAACCTGAAACGATCGCAAAAGTTAGAACCCATAACAATCGAAATAGTTGAGTTTAAATTTAATAACATCATGTTTTATATTATACAAATAGACACCTCCTGATACTGCTGGCTCCAAGGAGCCTTTCCAGTGGCCATTTCAATAACTGTGCATCCAACACTCCATATATCTGCCGAGCTGCAAGGTTTTATCCAGAGAGAAGAGCTTAGCTTGACTTCAAGTGGTAAAATTACAAAATCTACATGGCCAAAAAAGGAAAAAAAATGATGTTTCTTGGGTAGAGAAGGTTCTCTAAGAACAAGCAACAGCAACACACTTTGTACAAGAAGCGCTTTTGATACAATATCTGCTAAGGAGAAATAGGAATCGAAATGATTTTGTCCCCATAGATGAAAAAAAATTAATACTTAAGAGAAACGTGTTTTCTACTCACTAGCTGTGACCACTCTGAACAATAACTTCAGGAGCCATCCAATATGGAGTACCCTTCATTGACTTGGCCCCAGTCATTGTGGCCTTCAATCACAATAATTGTTAGTTCAAATATAGCTTCCAGTAACATGAAATAAAAGAGATTATTTTCTATAAAATAAAGAAAGAATACCAATGCTTCAACTTTCTTGGATGCTCCAAAATCAGCAAGTTTAATGCATCCTTTGTTATCAACAAGTATATTTGCTCCCTGATAAGATTATAATTGCTTGAATTAGGAGTCGAGGTCTTTCAGAAACACATGCTTACATAATATGAGGAAAATTACCTTGATATCCCTGTGCATAATTTTATTTTTGTGCAGGTACTCTAGTCCTAACAACAATTGGTTTGTGTACCTTCTGATAACCTGAATGCACAATGAAAGTAGAAGTTAGAATACTGTGGACATTATTATGAGGCTCCACAACTTTTTAAGTTCCTAGCAAATTGATAGCCCTTACTAAACAAAGAGGATAAGAGAAGTATGATAAATTATAGCTTTGATGCATAAAATTCAAGAAGTTGACAGCATAAAGCTACACAAAAATCAACATGACTAATTCAAGAACTCTGATGTAGGTGTCTAGAAAGCAAATCAACTAAAATCTCAGTCCTTTCAAGATATTATACGCAGAGATACATAATAACTTACAGATTCCGGGAAAGACCCAAATTTTCCCAAGAGAGATGAAATGGATCCACCAGGCACAAATTCCAGTAATATATTAAGCGAATCCTCCTCTCTAGCAGTTCCCAAATATCTCTGAGCAACAAAACAAAATGCAATTAGATCATAGGTTGAGCTGAACCCACTGATCAATCAAAATGCAGAAGATGTGTTGCCTCACCACAATGTTTGGATGTGAGAGATTTTTCAATAGATTGACTTCTTTCTCAAGCTCCCCTATATATTCCTGAAAAAATCAGTAGACCAATGATCCATTAAATTCAATTTTCCAATCGAATTAGAATCAATTGAAATACACAAAAATAGTTGAACATCAAGACTAAAATCAGCTCATGAGAGCGACATTACTTGTGTCTTCTTTGAAGCGCTATTTGCCGCAATTGAAACCTGCATTCGTGAAGATACAACAACAAGCATAAGGACACCAATCAACACATTAAATCCCAGTAAAAAAACAAACAATCACGAAAATGTGAAGGAGTGAACGGAATCAACCTCTTTCACGGCAAGTAGCTCCCCGGAATCGAGGTTCATTCCCATGTGAACCCTCCCAAACGCACCGCACCCTATCAATTCCCCCTTCCTCCACCGGATCAGTGGCGGCACACTGACCTCCTTCCTCTTCTTCGATTCTTCCTCTTTCATAGATTTTGGCGTCAGCATTCTGTCCTCTCTGCCCCGAGTTATCGGCGGCTCATCCTCAGTCGATCCTTCCATCGGCGGCAGTTGCTCCTCCTCCACCGACGGCTCCGCTCTCGCGTTTCTCCGCGGCGGCGTCGCAATTGGCGGCAGTGCGTGAACCGGAGGCTTAGCGAAAATACCGATTCGAGATTTCCGGATGCTCGACCCCAATTTCTCGACAATTCCCCCAAACCCGGCCGATTCTTCGCCGGGAGGTTTGAAAACCAGAGATCGGCGAACAGAGCCGATGAAATCCTGCATCGCCGGAGAGATACGGATTGAAGAGCGAGAGAAACCAAGGATACTAGTGTAGTGAGAGAGAAAAAATTAGGGCTTGTTTATGACTTCCAATTCATTTCAGTGAAGAAAGTGAAGACAGAGGAGGGAAAAAGAAGGTTTGAAAAATAAAATAATGGAAGAACATAGTGAGCTAAATACAGCTTCGACCCCGATAGTTTTAGTTATTTTCATTTTGATCCATATACTTTTGAAAATATTTGAGGAAGGAGCCGTTGTGATTTTTTCAGCAATTTGTCAACGTAATTTAGAATCTATCATTAGATTCTCTATATTCATGGGCTTAGGCCCAATCCCTACAGATCATTTCAAGCCCAGTATTATAATTTTAGATGTGGGCTGTCAAGATATTTTTAGAAGCCCAATATTGTAACTTAGTTATTTCGTTCCACAATTTTAATTTTTTACATATCATAATTTGATAAAATTAAAATCAAATTTATGAAATGTGAACTTGTAAAATTTTAGTTACATATTTATATTAAGTTTTCATTGTAATTTTGATAATTTCTTAGAACGAAAAGCATGAATTTTTTTATGATTCAAGAAAATGAATTGACACCAAAAACTGGTGGACACAATTTAATTTGGATAATGCAACGCCAAATATTAATTTATGCCATCTGCTTCTCTGCACCACTCCCCCAATATACCTTCACATAAAAACTTATACTTCAATTCACACTTCCAATCTCATCAAAAATAGCAACAATTGAAAATAAACAGAAATGCCAATTAACTCTATGATCCATTTTTTTGGTTATTGCGGTTCCATCGTTGAATGTTATTCCATAAAGAGGTAAGTGTTTCGGCTCGATATATTCTTTTCTTCCGTTACAACAGATTATACATAAGTTTGACGACGAAATGCAGTTCAATTGGTAAGACGGTATTTCACTTTTCAACCAACGCAACGAGTCAGTCTGAATCACTTAAGAAGGTATTGCAAAGGAACGAATAATTTACTTGCATTTGTGTGTGTGTTTTGTGACCTGTGTTTTCCCTTTCTTTTGTAGGGATTTCTTGAAATCTAACTTGAGCATGGGGTATTACAAATTTGTGTTAATTAGCTAAATCTCATATTTTATGTCGTTAATTAGTTCAATCACATTTGCCTATTTGCCTACTTTTTCTAAATACAACTTAACCTATATTATTAGATTTATTAGTGGACTCTAGGAATAAACGTGTTTCGCGTTTCAACTAGAACGAAAAATTTGAACAAGTTTTATTTAAACATCCAATTTCATTAATTTGTTCATATATTTTTATTCTTTCACGAAATCTATTTATTTTCATTGGATCCATTTTCTCTGTGTATATATATATACATGATTCACTCAAATATGTTATTTGAAATGTCATATATGAATATACAATGTAATGAAGATAATGGCATTGGACATTATTACTTAATCTGGATTTGAAGGTAGTTAATATAAATTCCTAAATTGGTAATCATTAAGAAAGACTGACAATGGAAACTAAATTCATTATTATAGGAAAATTACACTTACACATCATATCTTTTAGGCATTTATGCATCATATTGATATGAAAAAATATTAGATTGATAAGACTAATATATTTGACTAAGAAAAATATAAAAACTGACATATAATTTATCAAATGATTACATATTATGAACGTCTCGTTAGATATCCTCCTTTTTCCTCAAAAATAATAATAATAATAATAACAACAACAACAACAACAACTCGTTAGATAACACTTTGTTAATTTCCTAATAAATGCAAAATATAATGAAATCAATGTTTACTGTTGATTTTTTGAATATTAATTCTGCTAAGATAATGTTTAAAAAGATAGTAATAAATTTGCTTCCAATACCATAAATCTATCTAATAAAGTGATCAATCTACCGTAAAATTAAATAATTTAAGAATTGAAAATTGTTTCTAATTTATATCTTAAAATGAATTTTTATTTTAACTTAACCCATATAAAAAAGAATTAATTTGTATGGAAATCAATCATGAATCATGATCATCCATTTAATTAAGATCAAGGGGTGCAAATTGATTTTTCATTACCGTAAAAAAGCATATTAAATCATATATACATGATCATCCATATAAAAAAGCATTAATTGGTCATCCATATATATATATATATATATATATTAAAATCATATTTAAAATTTCGTCCAAAATACACATAAAATATAAATCATTTTAAGACAATAAAAAAAAAATATCCTAAGAAGAAAAACCTCTATGCTTCTTTTAGGGGAGAAAAACCTCTATATTAAAAGAATAAAAATAATAAAATAGACTCTAAAAAAATAAAAAATAGCAATATTAAAGCAGTAGGGGATTAGACGGCAATATCCCATACTAGACTTTCCAAATCCCAATACGATTTAATAGACAGCTCAGCTCTGACCGCGATCACACCACCTCTCTCATCATTCTCCGCCGCCGCCGCCGCCGCCGGCGAATCTATCCATCGCCGCTGTTCGCGGAACACTCGAGGTTTGTTTTTCACCTTACTATTCGTCCGGAGAATTTTGCCTGATAGGCGGAACAAGTGATCTGATTTTTCAGAACTGTTAATTTCTAGTGATTTAATTCCTTCATTTTTGTTTCTTGTTGGTTGTTGTGTGTGGAAAACTCAGAAGGTTGGGATTAACCGATGGCGATTGATATGGAGTCGTTAGTGGAGGCGACATCGGGTGCGGTAGGTGCACTGGTCAGCACCACCATCTTGTATCCGCTCGACACATGTAAAACTAGGTATCAAGCTGAGAATCGAGCTCATCACCACCAAAGATACAGGTTGGTGTGTGTGTGTGTGTTTTCCGTGTTAATTCGTACTTTGACGTGGTGTTTTTGAATGTCTAGTTCTTCTTTTTAAAAAAAAATTGATCTTGTTTTTAAGTGAACGTTTATGGATCATGCTGGTTGATGCGACCTTCTGAATTATTTATAATAGCAGTGTCGAATTCATTTGATCCTTATGCTGGACCGTTGTTTGCCTGTAAGTTCAATCTTGAATGTATCGAGAGATTTGAATGATTGGGAGGAAAATAGATGCAAGACTTATTGGTATGCGGAATAATTATTGAAATCTTAGAAATTAAAATAGGCTCTTGTAATTCTAAAAAAAAAAACTGCATTTTGGCTATAAAATTTATTCACAATCAGTGTTTGAGAACTAAAAAAGATGCGAACTTAACTACGTTACAGATTCGATAAAATAAGACAATAAAGTTATGAACTTTGGTTGTTTTACAAATATTTTGTTAATTTGCGTATGATTAGTTGATTATTAGACTACAAAGTTACCATCACATACAAACAACAAATGCTAAAATAAAGCAATTCACTAAAGCCAATGAAGTAGGAGGTAATAGAAGTTTTAATGTTATATTGGTTCTACAAATGCATTTTACTTGGGGTATAACTCAATGCATGTTTAACTAATAATATATACACATGACAATTAGAATGACTTTGTTAGATAAATGCAGGACCTCAATCAAGAAGATAAATTTGTGACTCAACTGATGCTAAATATGGAATATTATTCCTAAGGAGTGTCTTGTGTCCAACACTTGGCTCTTGACACTTCAGCTGCAATGCTTTGTCTGTGCTAACAAGTATAGACATGGTAACAACAAGTGCATGAGCTTCTGATGAGAAGAGTACTTTGAGTACTTGATCTCCTAGCTTCCACATTCTTGGTGTCTTATGCGACATCATTTTCTTGAGATTGATACACACACACGCATATATGTACCACTCACAAGCACAGAGAGTCTCAGACAATCCCTGGGAGATGCATTCTTGTGTTATATTGTTAAACTCGTGTAAGATATGTCCTTTTGGCATTTTTTCTAGCGTGATCTAAACACACCTTTTGCCAGACTTGAATGCTTTTGGTGCATGAAGATCATGGCCCATCTTTAAAATCTTGTTATCTCGTCTTTTCCAGTATCTGGCTGAGCAACATGATGTAACTAATTACATGATGCATATAGTGTCAGTTCTCAAAAGGGCATTATGAATTGTTTCTCCTGTGATAACAGGAATATTTCAGATGTTCTGTGGGAAGCAATATCCAAAGGTCAAGTACTGTCATTGTACCAGGGGCTGGGCACGAAGAACTTGCAGTCCTTCATTTCACAATTTATCTACTTCTATGGGTATAGCTTTTTCAAGAGGCTGTACTTGAGAGAAAGCAAATCTAAATCCATAGGAACTGCCGCTAACTTATTAATTGCCGCTGCTGCTGGTACATGCACAGCCATAGCGACACAGGCAAGTCACAGCTTCACGTTCAGATTTTGTATTGAATGTTGGAGCTAACTGTCTTTTATAATGATATTGTTGTTATATTGACAGCAGGGTATAGATTGTAAATGCATACTACAAAATTGCTGGTTTATTAAACTCTTTGTATGACCCTGCTTGTTGAGGATCAATATGTTCTTTGTATGACCCTGCTTGTTGAGGATCAATATGTTCTTTGTCAACAGCACCAGTCTGAATCCTGTAGTCTATCCCAACATCCTAATTTTAGTTTTACAGCCTCTTGATACAGCATCTTCAAGAATGCAAACAAGTGATTTTGGAAAATCAAAAGGCTTGTGGCAATCTCTCTCAGAGGGCACTTTTAGTGATGCATTTGAAGGTCTAGGAGTTTCCCTTCTACTTACTGCAAATCCGTCTATACAGGTATCTCTGCTTTCTCTTCGAACTGTCGCTTTGTAATATTTGTTATACAGGTCAAACAAATTCTTATGCTAATTGCAATGCGATGCAGTATACAGTATTTGATCAGTTAAAAAATAGGCTTCTAAAGAGTAATATGGAGAAACAAAGGGATGATGTGTCATCTCCAGAAGCTATTTCTGCTTTCTCCGCTTTTGCTTACGGTGCAGTCTCGAAGTGTATTGCTACCTGTTTAACGTATCCAGCTATAAGGTAAATGTCTGTCTTCGTAACTCCGTTCCTCCTCATCAGTAAACACTTTTTAACCTCCTCCGTGGGGCTTGCAATCATGAACGTTAATGCAAGGACCTCCTATTTCATAGATTATTATCTATTTTAGTTTGTGATGCTACTGCTTCTTTACAAACATAGATCTCATCTGGATAATGCACAGGTGTAAAGTGGTGATTCAGTCAGCAAAATCAGATGAGAGTGAAGATGGTAAGCGTCAATCGAGGCCCCGTAACTCCATCACTGGAACTCTCTGTTCTATCTGGGAAAGAGAAGGGATACTCGGCTTCTTCAAAGGGCTGCAGGCACAAATGCTGAAAACAGTCCTGACCTCAGCACTGCTATTGATGATAAAGGAGAAGATTACGAAGAGCACATGGGTCCTAATGATCGCACTAAGGAGGTTTATGTTGACGAGACCCAACTTAAAGAGTTCTTGAAGAAATCTTGGTGAATCAGTGAGATGTTCACCGTGGTAAGTACAATAATATGAAACAAATGAGACTTTTAGGGTCTATAATATAGAAAAATATTGTCGAGTGTAATAGATTGAAAACGTCCAAATTCTCAACTTTGACATACAAGTTGATCCTAGTTTATTGTACCAACATGACAGAATCCGATTTCAATAACATTAAGGAAACTTCTTATCTGATGGTGCGGACATGACTCTATTGTCCTAGTCTGAGTTAGCTGCTGCAACCAATGTAAGCCCCCACCCAATGTTTCTTGTCAATATACTTGGTTTTATCTTCGTCTTCAATCTCGGAGATTGTGTTCTGGATCTGTTGTTTGTCGTTTGAAGGCGTATAAATGATTAGATGCATTGTTGGGAAAATAAAGCAATGTATTTTTAGGATAAGTTTTGTATGATAAATGTCCTGCTCATATTGTTTCATTGTGATTAGTTCGGAGTCCTTTTCGATTCAGTCATTGATTTTTCTTTTCGATGAACAGTCAAATCTAAAAGTTATATAGATATTGTCATGAAAATTTGGTATATAAACTGAATATTGTTGTGTTATCAAATCTGTATACATCAAGATGCATTACATGTATTGCTTTTCTAGGTTTCCAGTATAATCTGTTGTTTTGTAATGAATAAATGTTAGCTATTGCTTCTGCAGGAATTTATTAGTAGTATCATTGCTTATTTTGCCATTGTGTAGAGGTTTAGATGCAGTGAGATTGATGTCCACCAATCACTCTAGTTTAAACTAACATGAAAAGGCAGAGCAGTGGAAGCACGACGGGGCCTATGGCGGCCAGGGTAAGGCCGGAAGCCCCGTTGGGGGAAATACCGGTGATGTTGGTGAGGAGAACGACAAGCCAGTCATCTTCAGAACCAACCCCGATGCTGGAGTAGCCGGTAGAGTTGAGGTAAGTCGCGTATTTTGACGTGAAATCGGAGACCACGAGATTCTGCTGGTTGGGGATACAGGTGGGTAAGATCTGGCTGCTGCCGGAGGCGTTGGTGGCATTCAGAACGCATTTCGACATGATGGCGGCATAGCTGGGAAAGGTCGTAGCGTTGAAAGCCGTCGCGTTGAAAGTCGTTGCGTTGGTGCAGCTTTGGTTCTGATAAGTATCTGCGATTTCATCGGCGATGCATTCGGCGACGGTGGTGGTGGCCAGAGCTGTGAGGTTCAAGTTGGCCCTGTATTGTTGGATCCCTTTGAGAAGATCATCATCCTCTGCGTTACCCAGAAACATTAATGCATATATGATTTAGTGTGATAAACAAAATAATAAGTGATGAGAATTGAGAGATGCAGTGATTAAGTAGAAAATGCAACTGGTAATAAATATACAAAGGAATCATAAACTATATGTCAATTTTCAATTGCAGTTTACGTGCATACAACTCTCAAGGTTCAAACCCAGATATTTCAAACAACACCTCTTTTAATTTCAACAACAACACACACACACACAAAAAAACTCTTTTTGCACCACAAATAATAGGAATTTAATATTTTATTTAATTATGAGTGATATTAAAAGAAATTGTGATTAGGTATAAGCCTAAAAATCGTGAATCCTATACTAAAGCACTCAAAGTTTGAGAGAGAGAGAGAGAGAGAGGGGAGTCTTAAAAGTTTGAAATGATAATTATAGTAATTTTTTATTTTAATTTTGAGAATGTTAATTATATCCATTCTAATTTTCACTCATTTTATCGATTCTATCCCAATCGTTAGAATATGTAGTATCATTTTTATCTCAACCTTTCAATTTTTATTTATTTTATCATTAAAATTCATCTCCAACGATTGAATCGTGTTGTGTGCCACATCACGATCCAATCTTCGGAGATGAGCTCGAAAATATTAAAAATAGACTTGATAATTTCTAAAGATTGAAATAAAATTAATCAAATGAATAAAGATTGAAATATATTTAATCTAAAAGTAATTCTCAAATCTTAGCTCAACCATCACATAGACTCTCATGAAATCTCTCTCTCTCTCTCATATCAAATCTTTCTACCAAATTAAGTGAGGTGTTTCAAAACCAGGATATATTGACATGAAAAGAATAATATATATATATATATATATATATATATATATATATATATATATATACTACTTAATCTATCTTGAAAGAAAATGAATTAATTTATCTCCACATATGGGTCCCAAACGCACAAACAAAAGTTTGAGAAATCAATTAATTATATCTATTCAACACACTTCATATATCCATCTTTAATGATTCAAGAATTAAAATCAAACAAACATGATCATGCAAGAATTGAGATGAATCAAATGGGCAGTTACTCACCATTGCATTTGCCGAGTAGAAGGGAGTGAGAGAGTAGAGAGAGAAACAGCAAAGATGGAATAATAGATGCCATAATTATCTTTTAGTAGTAAGCTCGGATTATTTAATTAATTTGATTGGAATATTATCTCTAGATTTGTGTAATACATATAGTAGAATTTTGTTGACTTGGTCGGCTGTTTCATTTCCATTACGAGCTTTCGTAGAAATTTATGGGAAGGTCGCGTTGATATCAATGGTGACGTGATTTTCTTAAATAATTTCTAGGTCTAGATAAAAATATATATATATATATATATATATATATATATATATGACAAAAATTAATAAATTACACATTTAGATAAAAATGGGCAAGACTTTTCTTCTTAAATTAGACTTCATTATATATATTTTCTTTATTTACAAAAAATATTATAAATAATAATTTCATTAGTCGTATAGTATTATTGATTATTGAATTCCTAGCTTTGACTGGTTGCAATCTATTTTCCCAAATTGATTTTAACATTATGTATAGAAGAAACCTTCCAAATATATAAATAACAAATCAACAATGCGCAAGAAAACTATCGATGCCTACAAATATATGCAGTTAAACACTTGATTTTGAGACTGTAATAATATATATATACAGGGACGGAGCCGGGGGCTAGAGCCCCCTCCCAAATTTTGAGTTTTTTTATTTTTATTTTTATAATTTTAAAAAATATATAGATATATGTTTATACGGTTATACCTATTATAAAATAATTTTGTTTTATAAAAGAGTATTTGGTTATTATATTCTCTCATATATACTTAATTTAAGGATAATTTTGTTTTTTAAAACTATATGATCTATGAAATATTGTTTGTTATTATTACTATTATACTTGTCTTTTAATAAAAAAATGCCTAATATGTATGAAATGCTAAAAAAAATTATAATGTATTGAAACTAATTTGTAATATATAGAAAATATATAATCTATGGACATGTTGTTTGTTATTATTATTATTATGCTTGCCTTTTAATAAAAAATGTCTTAAATATACGGAATTTCCAAAAAAAGTTTTGTGATATATTGAAACTATATAATCTATGAAAATATTGTTCGTTATTATTAGTATTATGCTCGTATTTTAATAAAAAAATACCTTAAATATACTGAATGCCCAAAAAAAAAATCTCGGGGGCGGTCGATCTGTACAGGTTCAGCCCCCCCGAACTAAATTCCTGACTCCGTCCCTGTATATATATATATAAAAGTCTAAGTTGACATTAGGCTGCTGAGAACGTAAATAATACAGTTTGCTCCTCGTTTTCAACGTTGTCATCAATTTAGGAGTAATTACAATTTTTACTTCAAGTTTAACTAATCAATAAAGATAGTTATTTCATGCATTAATTAACTTGGTTATCTTACATTTGTCAACAGTTTTTTCTTCATTTTTTTTAAAGAAACAGTTTTTTCTTCATTACTGATACCTATTATTGTATACTTTTGTTGTTATGTGCTTTCAAATTATAAATTTAGCAAATACGTACAAATGACATTAATTAAAATTTTATTGAATAAAAAAAAGAAAAAGAAAAACTAATTAACAACCTATTGATTGCACAAAAACGCTAACTAAAGATCGAGCCTTATCAAAGTATTTTCGTTGAAAAACTCGTTGAGATAACACCGGTAAAGAAAAAACAGTATCTGTCTATTACAAACGAACGAAGCAAAGAGAACGAGCAATTGATAAACACAACCCACTCAAGAAAAGAAACCATCGAAAGAGCTAGATTGTTCCGGAACCAGAGCCTAGCGCATCAGAACTCTAAAAAAATTCCAGACCAACCATTCTAAACCCGAACCACAAAAGCTCAAAGCCAAAAAAGAAAGGTTTGATGCATGCAATCCATGCAAGAGCAAAACCATGCATTTGCAATGAAGAACATGCATAGAGTTTGGGTTATCATGAGAAAGTAAGAACATTACATCGAATGTACAAAGATCAAAACTAATTTTCACCTGATTTTCGCCTTAAGATTAACTTATATTTTTGCTTTTATTTTCATGAGTGTTTGAAGAGGTGAAAACAAGTCCTACGAGCAATTTTAATATTTGGTAAGTTTGATTTGCTTTGGTCGACATTGATGTCGTACTTAGATTGTTTTAGGCCACTATTTTAGGGTGGTTAAAATAGGTCAATTTTTTTCGAATTTGTAGAAATAGACCAATTATTTTAAATTTCAAGGTTCGTGAGCCATATTTGGACCCTCGTGTTTTTTTTTTTTTTTGAAACATGTAAATTTAAAGCATATTGCTTCAAATTTACTACCTCCATTCAAAAGCACATATATGAATTTAAAGCTATCTTTCAATGAATTATTTATTTTATTATTATTTTATTAATACCGTTATCGTATCTATGAAGTTCGCCCTCATTTGGTGTTATGTATTAGAATGCTTGGTTATATATGGCCTTTGGCCCGAGATAAGCATGATCTTGATATCTTTGCTTGGTTATAGATGGCCTTTAGCCTCAACCTCTGGATATTCAAGTTCGAGTCTTGATACCTTTGCATGGTCTTCACTGCAACTATCGAGAACTCGGCTACCGATGATTTTGACATCAAGACTGTATCAGCTGAATCATGGCTTCCAGCAATCGGGTCTCGATTCGTTTGCCCTTTTCCATTTCAAGACACAACTACTGCAAGTGTCTACGGGAGTAATACTAGCACAGTAGTACACCCAGAACAACCAATACATTTCCATTTAAAAGATAATTCTAAAATCACATTATTTCATAATAGAATAAATTTCTTCATTTATATTAAATGCTCACTTCAAGTGATTTACTATGATGTTGTAATTACTATTTTTGTGCTCAGAAGTATTGCTTTGTAGTTACTATTAGTATAGATTAGACTCATTACTTAATTAAAATAGTTTAAAAAATTATATTTTTTAGTATATTATATTTAAAAAATAAAATTCTATAAGCTACTTATATTATTATACTTCCTTCGTCCCGCCCAAGATACTACATATTCCTTTTCGGGCCGTCCCAACAAAGATGCTACATTTCTATATTTGGCAAAAATAATGAATTTTAAACATTTAATTAACACTAATTAAGTATTTTTTTTATTACCTTCTCTCCTACTTTATCACTTTATTACCTTTTGTTTCTTACTTTATCACTTTATTACTTTCTCTCTCCTACTTTATCACTTTATTATTACACACTTAAAACATTAATCTACAACTCCTTAAATCCTGTGCCGAAAAGCAAATGTAGCGTCTTGGCTGGGACGGAGGGAGTATAAAATAGCTATAGTATCATTAAAATGAAGATGAAATTGTTTCATCTTATAATCGAATGTGTATCAATTGAATGATCAAGATCTTGACAAAACTTTTTTATCAAATAATTATTATTATTTATTTAAAATTTCCACCAAAATATCTAGATATTTTTTTTTTCAAATTTTCTATTAGTCTTGAAAGGGTTTTTGAAACTTTTAATTACTTTTTACTGATTTACATTTCACAACATATTTTTTTGAAGCGTTAATTGACTGTAAATCTACAAACTATTAGTAAATTTTGGTATTTTTTTCAACTATATAAAGTTGTAATATAAATACATAAAAACTTTAGCCCATTCTAAAATTTGCCCTAACTTTTAATTTCGTCCAAATCTATATTAAAGGTGATATAATATATACACATTATACTAAAATAATTTATACAAAATTTCTACTGAAATATATATAGTACTAAAATACATATGTATATATAAATAAGAACTACACGGTAAAAATTATGAAAATTTGATAAATTGTATCAATAGAAAAAATTATAATAAAAAAATTTCTATATAATTTAGAGTAGACAAAATGAATAAAAAAAATTAGAAACAAAAAAAGTATAGGTTTGTCTATTATTGTTTACTAGGAGCATTTCAATTGAATTTATGGTGGGCAACAATCTACCAACAATAATTATATTCAGCATGTTATTTTTTTGGAGTGTGCATTGACATCATCATCTTTGTTATCTTATATTATGGTGATTACTGATTAGTTTTGGAATTGTAGGGATGCATTAAAGAAATAACAAAATAGCAAGGTTTTCATAGACGAATTAAACATAATCAAGGATGTATATAGTTGTTGTCTTATATTAATAGGTAGGGGTCGTGTTTTATCTCAATTTAGAAGTCGTTAACTCATAATACGATGGAGGCTTTATGATGTGTTGAGGATTGGTTGAGATTTAACTTATAAGATAAATTTCTTCTAAATGAAGAAGGTATACCTAAAATTGAGTCAAAAAAGAAATTTGAAATGAATGAGTAATTTAATGTTATTAAATAATATAAACTTAAATCATACACGTGCGCTAAATATTTTCCTTAGACTTTAAAAATAAGAAAATTAACGATTTTGGTTCAACTTGAGCTTGGTCTTAAAAGATGAGTGGAGGTGTTCCTAGTCAATAGTGCATTAGCATGAATTTATGATGTTTTGGACTTCTGAATTTTTGATTGTTATGTAATCTTATACTCCATCCGTCCGTGATATCGTTTTCATATTGTGGACGGTGCGGATTTTAAGAAAAATGGTGAATAATACTCCCTCCGTTCCATTGATCTTGTCCCGTATTCATTTTTTGTTTGTCCCACGATCTTGTCCCATTTCTATAAATGGTAACAATTAACTAAACAATAAAAATTCTTAATTACATTCTCTCTCATACTTTATCATTTTTTTACATTCTCTTTCCTATTTTATCATCTTCTCTTATACTTTATTACTTTATTACATTTTCTCTTCTACTTTATCACCTTCCATCTCCTACTTTATCAATTTTATACTTTTATTACCTACACATTTAAAACACTAATAATATTCTCCTTAATAACCGTGCCGAAACCAAATGGGACAAGCCCAATGGGACAGAGGGAGTAGTAGATAGTAATGAATATTGTAGCGAGTGGAGTTTGGGTCCCACTATTATTATGAGTGAAAGTCAACTGGAAGTGAAAATAATATCGCGGACCATACTTCTATAAATGGAAGTAAAAATGATATCGTGAACAAACCAAAATGACGGAAACGATATCGCGGTCGGATGAATTAGCATAAATTTATTGATTTGACTATTTCCATATTTCTTATTATATTGTGTTGTGTGTAATATAGACCATTGAGATTTGGAGTTAGAATCAAGATTTGTATTTTTAGCATCATGTTGAATTGTTGATGTTGGCTTGTTTCTATTTGTTAATTTGTTATATTGTTTGTGCTTTGGGAAAAATATGTTTATATATATATAAAAACATAAATATATTTTTCCCAAAACTCAGGACCACGAATTCATCCAACAGGATTACGAATCAATCGTAGATCTTGATCAATTAAGGGCTGAAATTGTTTATATTTTATATTTTAAGAAATGTTTTTATTTTAGCCCTCCTATATATATATATATATATAAATTATATACAAGTAAATAAAGAAATATAAAGACTGCATAACGGTGAATTCGAATCCAGGACCTCAGACCTTAGATATTAATCACTTACTACTAGGTCAATACACGCACACTATTTAGGTTTGTTTGTTGATCGTTGTAATGTTGTACTATTATTGCATTTTTTTAATTTAAATTTACAACTTTATATAAATAGTATTATGTTGTATTCAAATAACAAGTGATGCATTTATAATCACTTACTCTTTTTTTTTTCGCGAAAAGCATATTTTATAATTATTTCAATTCGTCCATAATAAGTAAGGTGTTATTAGTTTGGTACATATACCTATATATTTTCAACTTCTTTCATATTCAATAGTTACAAAAAAAATCATCTAACAAATCATTTAAAAATTGTTTAATAAATCAATTTTCGAGAATCTCTTTCACTACTTTTTACACATTTCACGACCATTTATTCAATGGTATCCCCAAATCGCAACACACTTTTGGTAGACGAAAGAAGTATAATAAATTGTTTAATATAAAACCTAATTATAAAGATTTATATAAGAGGAAATAAAAACATTTTTAAAGAAAGTATACGAATATGTTAAAGAAACAGCATATACCCTATTGATGTTCTTCGTTCTGGTCGACCTAAATATCCTCCTCAAAACTTACAATTGGTATATTAAATTAAACTACAGATTATTATTTCATAACTTATATACTACATATGCAATTTACAAACAACACGAACACAATTAAATTAAATATTAACCCAAAATTAGGAAACTTCCAAATTCTTTTGGCAAGATTCACATGAATACAAAAGAAAAAATTGGTGGACGCAATTGAATATGGATAAACTGCATCAATGGCATGCAATCCATGTAAGCAATATAACACACAAACAAAAGACTCTTCTTCTTTCCTTTTCTTCTTTCTTCATATATACATGAAAACCTCACCTCCACTGCAGAAACTAGCCTGTTAAAATGGCAGTCACTGCCGACGGCCGCGTCGCCCTGTCTGCCACGGGGCAGCTGCGCCGCCCCGCAAGATCTTACGCTCGAAGCGGGAGGCTAGTGAAGTTCGGCAATGGAGAGCTCATGGGACAGAAGCTCAAGTTTGCACCAATTCAGCAGAGGAAGAGTGAGAATGCTATTAGGAGCCATGTCTGCAACACACTCATAGCTGACTTGGCAGGTGAGGCCAAGGTGAGATTCTTGGTTTTGATCGAATAACGCGATGAAACTGTATCCTCCTGTAAAGCCTCAAGATACAGTTCAAGGAATACATTATTGTTGAAGAAAGTGGTTAATGGGACTGATTTATGAGTAATACCATGATTTTGGTGCCCACAGTTGAGGGACCTGGAGATGGAGAAGAGGGATCCGAGGACTGTCGTTGCCATCATTCTCGGAGGAGGAGCAGGGACTCGTTTGTTCCCACTCACAAAGCGCCGTGCCAAGCCAGCTGTGAGTACACCATTCTGCACCTCAACAATGAATTCTACTGCATCTATAGTCAAATAAATAACTATCAATAGTTATGATAATGCATAGTTTCAAGTCATAAAATAGTTTAGATGGCTTATGCTGCTCATTGATGATTCAGGTTCCCATGGGAGGAGCGTATAGGCTGATCGACGTGCCAATGAGTAACTGCATCAACAGTGGGATCAACAAAGTGTACATTCTCACTCAATTCAACTCAGCATCACTCAACAGGCATCTTGCACGAGCTTATAATTTCGGAAGTGGTGTCTCGTTTGGAGATGGCTATGTTGAGGTAAATGTTCCAACACTAGAGAGAGATGTTTCGGAAGAAAAATGCACATGAATTCGATCGGTTATAATGCTGATGAGTACTTACTATGGCAGGTTTTAGCTGCCACTCAAACTCCAGGACAGGCAGGTAAAAATTGGTTTCAAGGCACAGCAGATGCTGTGCGGCAATTCCACTGGCTTTTTGAGGTATGAGATTTCTGCTTTGTGACAATAATGTAAATAGAGCATTAGATCGGATGCAAAGACAACCAAGTCCATGTAAACATAGAAACATATTAGCGTGCAAATGTATGACGTTAAGAAGAGTCCAATTCCATGCACCACAGGATCCAAGAAGTAAAGATATTGAAGATGTTCTCATTCTATCTGGCGATCACTTGTACAGGATGGACTATATGGACTTTGTTCAGGTAAGTTACAATAGAACGATTAAGTGCAAGATTATTGCAGTTCAAATCTATGTATTCATAGCATTAACAATACATAAGATTTTGTTTTCTGCAGTCTCACCGCCAAAGTGGAGCAGATATTACTTTATCATCTTTACCTATAGATGAAAGGTATATCAGTTTTGCAACAAGAGAGTGGATTTTAAGCATTATGCCCTGTCAGCAAGTCTTATTATCACTATAAATTGATTGTGAATTAGCATTTATTGTGCAAAGAATAGCATAAGAAAGATGCAGGTAAATGCAGAGAATAGTAAGATAAAAGATAACATAAATATGGAAAGGGTGATTGCATTTGTTCACACAGAAACAAGTCCTTCATGTCTAGCTATTGAAAGTATAAAAATAATAAGCACAGTATTAGATCGTAGCTGTCAGCTTTGGTGTTTCCTTGTATACAAACACATAAATATTTCATGAAATTTATCTCTTTTCATAATAGCCGCGCCTCAGATTTTGGTTTGATGAAAATTGACAATAAAGGGAGGGTCCTCTCATTCAGTGAAAAACCACGAGGAAATGAGTTGAAGGCAATGGTAATTGTGGATATACATACTTACTCCCAGCAACTGTTTTCTAAATTGAGGATGGAAGCAATTACAGTGGTATATTTCAGGCAGTAGACACAACAGTTCTTGGACTCTCGCAAGAAGAAGCAGAAAAGAAGCCTTATATAGCTTCAATGGGAGTTTATGTCTTCAAGAAGGAAATACTTCTCAATCTTTTAAGGTAAATATAAAACCCACTCGAATACAAATATCTGTGTTATCTAATATGTGAAGACTTAGTAAATGTCTTTTGTTCTGTTTCTTGAGATGGCGTTTCCCTACTGCGAATGACTTTGGTTCAGAAATAATCCCTGCATCAGCTAAAGAGTTCCATATTCAGGTTTTCTAAAGATTTTTCACCAAGACATGATAACTTCTTCAAGAGTACAATTTCACAACTACATGTTTTTGACATACTGAAAATTTCTGCAGGCTTATCTATTTAACGACTACTGGGAAGATATTGGGACAATACGTTCCTTTTTTGAAGCAAACCTAGCCCTTACAGAACAGGTACGGTTCCTATAGTGCAAAGTTTCACTCTTTTAAGATGCTATCATCACTTAAGCTCTCTTTTGGAAGCAGGTGATGATAGGATGAACGATAGAAACTTTCACGGTTCATTTGTAAATAATATTGATGTTTTTCTCTTGCATTGCTTTGTCATTTCAGCCACCAAGATTCAGCTTCTATGATGCTACAAAGCCAATCTACACATCTAGAAGAAACTTGCCACCATCAAAGATAGATGACAGCAAGGTTATCACACTTTTAGCATTACTGAGAATCTTAAAAATGCATATCACATCACTTTCAAATGCCACCCCATGGAGATTCTTCTGTCTTATCATCTTCAAGAAGCTTATTTTTGTTTTGCAGATTGTTGATTCTATAATTTCACATGGTAGTTTCTTGACCAGTTGCTTAATCGAGCACAGTGTTATTGGTATCCGTTCACGCATAAACTCCAATGCCCACCTAAAGGTTTGCTAGAAGTGCTCTTTTTCTGAATTTTCAACACTTTTCTGAATAGTATTCTAAATTTTCGTTTATTTGGAAGGAAAGTAAAGTTGTTAGGAAATAAGATTCCAAGGAAAATGAATCGAAGAGATTTATTTTCATGTGTTTAGAAAATACTAACAAAATTATATAGAATCTCAATTAAAAAATATAAGAATATTGAAAAGGGCCGAATAACTTTAAGCCCACTCATTTTCTCCTCCTCTTAGTCATTTTCTCCATAGTCACAGAATCCATGCCAAACAAACGGGCCCTAAGTGAATTTCCTTAAGTACAACTCTACCTAGTCTTTTGATATGGTTCTATCCTAAAAGTCGAATAGGAATTGATTCAAGCTCTTGATAATCTCTGGTTTTCACCAATGACCTCGGTTAGACTAGCAGAACACCTGGCAGGCTTGTTACGCTACTCTTACAGCAGTCTTTCATATTCAAGTCAGATACAGAGAGTCTGGAGAAGTTCAACTTCATATATATATATATATACAGAGAGAGAGAGCAGCAACACATATATAAGGGTGCAAGGTGTCCTTTTTAATGCACATCTAGACCATATGTGACAGTGGTATCAATGATGAAAGATTATCGAAACCTCCAGGCAGTGTAGAAAATACTTTAGATGTTTATATTACTTGGCAATTTGAGGACCCTTGAAGGTAACATGGTTTCTACCATATTTACCCATAGGTAACATCAGAAAACAGCAATCAACAGTAGTTAGCAGGCCAGCCTTCCCAAAATTAACTCTGAAGAATAAATAAATGAAGCCGGGGAAAAAAAATCAATTGCATATGTAACCTGTTTAAGATTTTGGTAATTTTGTCCCCATATGAAGTGTTTGCTAAGCTTTGAGGTTATTGCAGGATACGGTGATGCTGGGGGCTGACTTCTATGAAACTGATTCAGAAATTGCCTCTGCCTTATCAAAGGGGAAAGTACCTTTAGGAATTGGAGAGAATACAAGAATCAAGTACAGACAATTTTATTTATGAGTAAATCCTCAAAAGTTCTTTCACACTATTTTCGTTCTCACATTTCTCCCTTTTGCATATGCAGAGAATGCATCATTGACAAGAATGCTAGAATTGGGAAAAACGTAGTCATTGAAAATTCAGATGTAAGTTTTTTCTCAGAATACTTACCAGCAGGTATTGACGTTCTTGACCAAGCACTCACCACATCTTGATTATTTGCAGGGTGTACAAGAGGCTGACAGAACTTCAGAAGGATTTTACATCCGATCGGGAGTTACCATAATATTGAAAAACGCAATAATCAAAGATGGAACAGTGATATAACAATTTTGTCTCTCTTCAGACGGGGTGAATACTGTCATATAAGAAGAGTGCCAAAGCAAGTATTCATCCTCAGAATTCAGATTTCAGCAGAGCTACATTTCCATTTTGTTTATTTGTTCCTATAATGTAGAGTTCTACAACTGTTTCAAAGTCTCAATGATCTCTCACCATTATTACATAAATTATATCTGATCAATAAATATTCACCATAAGGAAAAGGCTTAAAAAAACTGACAGAAGCCTAGCTGATATGTGGCTTGTAAGAAGTTCAGTCATATATAATCAACTATTATTATCAGGAACAATCTGGACAAAAGTTATTCGCGACATGAATTGATAAAAATATCATTGAACATCAGGCAGCTAGCCAAAAGTGTATGTAGAGCATACTGTGTTTTCTTAGATAACTGAAGGAACTCAATCCTTGTTATCCTTGTTGTAATATGTTCTTGAAAAAATTGAGATATAAATGAGAGAAAGAAACAGAAAGTGTATACAACTAGAAGCTAAAAAAAGAATACAATTGTGTACAATGTGAGAATAGACAACTATTTCTAAAAGAACAATTCTTCACATTGAAAGTGTAATTCATTCTCAAATCTCTGCAAGACAAAGCGTTCTTCTGCTGATATAATGCTGGTGACATAACATTTACTGTCTGAAAAAGGCTTCCTACCTGTTCTTCCTGCCCGATGAAGATAATTAATTGCATCTTTTGGGATATCAAAGTTGTATATATGGGTTGTTTCAGGCAGGTCAACTCCTCTACCAGCTATATCTGTTGCAACAAGAAGATAACCTCCGGATTGCTTAAGGTCCTATTTTCAAAATGCAGAAACAATCAGTAAGATAGCAGTCAGCACAGGGATTGATCTCAAATGTCCTTTCCTTAACTGAGATATGGATGAACTTACAGTTATGGATGTAGCTCGCTGGTTAAAATTGATGTCTTCCTCTAACAGAACTAACTCTAGGCATCCTCCATATGATGATTTTAGAAACTCAATTAGAAGAGTTGTAGGTGGAGCATTTCCAGCTTTCTTTGACTTCTCAGACTGCATATTGCAAGCAAGATGCAGTAAAGCCATCATTGGCATTGATATCATCAAAATCAAGAGCAATCTATATGATCAAAGCCTGTATATTTTAATATTTATTGCTATGTAGAGGAGGTTGACTAA
Organism: Salvia miltiorrhiza; assembly: GCF_028751815.1. Lineage (NCBI taxonomy): Eukaryota > Viridiplantae > Streptophyta > Magnoliopsida > Lamiales > Lamiaceae > Salvia > Salvia miltiorrhiza. Next base: position 2,245,476 of record NC_080393.1, read on the forward strand.
TTTCATCTAGACTAGATAGTGGACCGTTAGAAAGAACCTACTTGCAGTACTTGAGAGTTTTAACATATGATCAGTACATAGCATTTGAAGATGGGCAAGGTAATGGCACACTGAGTTATTTAAGAAGAAAAAAATTCACGGAAGGTTCAACCTCACAAACAAGTATTGAGTTCTATATTTTGGGTGACCATGAACAAACCGGTGGAACTACTTTGGGCAGGTACACACGTAAAGTATAAGGCGGAGAGATGCAATTTTATTTTGATCCCTGATCAGAAACACCAGATAACATGACATCTATCCATGTTTATCTTGAGAGAAGGCATCTATAACCATGGTCATGTAACTAATAACATGTATCATGCAAAGACAGCACTTCTTCGGATTATGCAATGCTAGAAATCCTAACCAAAGTAAATACTTTAATGATATCGGTTAAATTTATACTTGAAAGGGCTAAGAGACACTAACCTGCTCTCCAAGAAAAATTATGGCAGATTGAGGTGCATCAGACTGTAACAAATGCAGTAGTGTAGTGTACTTCTCTCTGTTACCACATATCTGAATTAAGAAAATGAGGATACTAGAATAAGAGATTACGTGAAATAAGTTGGAAAAGATAGCAGGATAATCGAGGTTAACAAAGAACCAATATGTGATGTCATCAACAATAAATTGCTGCAGAGCAAGTTATCATCTCAAATTCCTATTGTTGTATTTTCTCACCACATATCTGTGATGTAGGCATGAAGGCATTGGCTCAATTGGATTTACATGGACATGCACAACATCAGCCTGTGATAACAAGCAACAGAAAGTCATAACTAGCGGATAATGACACCATACATAATGACTAGGACAGGATAAGTCTAATTTTACTAACCTTGGTCCACTTCTGCTGAATACAGTCATACACAAATCGTCTATGCTGAGGAATAGATGCACTAGCAAATACAGTTTGGCGGCTATTGATTGAGGAGTAGATTGTCAAAAGCTTTTTTAAAGAGCTCACCTCCTTGGAAGAATTGAACATGAAATCAACCTATAGATTAAGCAATATATTAACCACAACACCACATATTTTAGGGCATTCAAATGTACAGATGACAGCATACAAAAGTTACAAAAATAATAAAAGAGTTAAGCACTCTAAAGCACTTGAATGTTAATTCTTTGGCCCAACTTTGTCCGTCAAGTAACTTAAAGTAATAAGACGACACAAAGATTTAGGAACTACAACTGAAGCCAACATAAAGCCAAAATTAGTTTTTTAAACATTTTTCCAAAAATGTTGGAAAACAACCTAGGGATTTAGCATATAATTTGGTTTGTAAGAAAGAAAGGACATTAGACAAGGAAATAATTTTGGGTACCTCATCAATTACCAACACTCGCAAGGCATCCAACTTAAGAGTATGCTTGTCAAGCATCTGGCATAGACTCCTCAAAGTAGCAATTACTATAGCTGGGGGTTCCACCTATTAAAATGAAATTTTTGTGAATAGTAGTACTGGGAACATCAGAGAATCTCAACTTCGAGATGACTCATACAGCATCATTAGGCACCAAAAGTCATCAAAGAAGTTCTAATTCATGGTCACAAAGATATATGGTTACAGGAATGTTAATTACCTTTAACCAACTCTTATGTCTTCTCAATGTTCCACCATCTAAAAGAGCCATGACTGTACATGGCTTCTGTTCATTCTCAAGTTGCAGAGCTTTTGCAGCCAAAGTACGCGCGACTTTTGTGACCTTTCTTGTGGAAAGATACAAAAGCTTCATTATCCAGAACTCATTTCATAACACTATGATTAGCTCTACACAGAAATTACAGAAGAAAGAAGCAGTTACCTGCATGCCGAGTTCTCGTGTGGGTACAACGATCACAGCCTGTACAGATGACCTTTGTGCATTGACAACTGAGAATATCAAAAGTAGGTATGCTAGGGTCTTTCCTGAGCCTGTCTAGAGAAACAAACCAGAAAATAACAGTTACTTTATCAGCTTTCATGTGGGCATGGTGGAAAGATTAAGCTATAATGTTAACCATTCCTATCGAGTTTGAGGTTGTAAATCTTTTTATTTATTTAATTTTTGCAGTTTCAACCAAAAAAAAAAAAAGACTTTGAGGTTCTAAAACGGACTCTACCTAATCATGAGAATGGCCTGATTATGAATGAATTCTCAGAAAACACCAAGGTCCGCCAGAATCACTCTAGGACCTCAAGTCATGTTCCATTATTTTTTCTAACCTTATAATTTTATATTTTTTTTTTTTGGAAAATTTTCGATTTCAGCTCCCCGATCTTAATATATTTGCCTTCGCCTCTGAACGCAAACCTCATAGAATTTTCTGAACGAATATAGAAAGACATGTAAATACATTTGATGCATTCAGTATAAACGGTACACACACTGGAACGTACTTCATATTTTAATAGCTTATGGGCTAGCATTCATCAATACAAAATGCATGCTGCTCAGACAAAATTGGCTCACTGTGCTGATCCTAGATTCCAAGAAAGTGTAAGGGTGAAAGAAAAATCACAAAGAAGTCAATTGATAATCCTTTTCCAAAATAAAGCACTTAAATCAAAATCTTTTTAAATTCAGATGCACATTGTCTCTAAAAGTTCAGTTTTCATACTCTTCTCTACTTTTCTCTAGGAAGCAATAAAAAACAGGGATGCTTGCTTGGTGCTCGACACTCCAAACCCTAAACCCCAAAAGTAAGCACCTCGTTCTAATCATTCTCAACAATCCAAAACCATAACTTTCCAAAATCCAAACAACACTCGATTGTATTGACCTGAGCATGAATCACACAATCACGGCCGGAAAATAACACCGGCAGCGCCTCACTCTGTACCGGCGTCGGCACCATGTATCCAACCTCCTCCGCCCTGAAAACAGTACATTTTGAGCAATCCATCATCCAAAATAGTATATAATTAATGTCAGAACATGAAGCTAAACCAACTCTACAGATTTTCTCACTCCAGACCAATCAAATGCTATCCCGCATCAACTCAACCTCACTTCGAAATCCCTAAACACTCATTTTCCACACCAAAACATAATCGAAAACCAAAAAAGCTTGCCTCCGGAGCACGTGATCGGGCACGTGACCTTCGCACAGTTCACGCAGCGTCGAACAAGTATTGCTGGTTTCCACATCGGATTGAGCAGTGGAGCTGACAGAAGCAGAGAGCGAATGGCAGTTTGACATACGGTTTCTGCGGTAAGAAAGCAATGAGCTCGTGCAATTAGGGCGGGCGAAGGAATGAGAGAGCAGCTTCATCGAGGAGGTCCATGGTAAGAGGTGCGTATGCGTCGCAGAGGAAGACGCCATGGACATGATTTCTTCAGTGAAGAAGGAGAAGAGAAACAGAGAGGGAATGAGGATTTATAATTACTAATTTACTATTATACCCTTGCTTTCAGCTGTAAATTAACTTAAAAATATAAAATCATTAATTTAATACTACTCATATTTCTATATTATAATTAATAATTATTGTATGTATATTTTAAACAAACTGAATTTAGCTCGATAATAAGTTAACTAAAAGTTTGATAATAGTAATAATAATATTTGGCTCGGCTCATCTCGATTCGATTACACTCGTCCACCAATAGGACCAAAGTGTAAAACCGGTAAAATGAAGGGGTGGAATCGCAATTTCCTAAAATACAGAGTTGATTGATTCATTCCACCGAGTTACCAACTGCCTGAACAAGCAAACCGAAAATATTCCCATGTTTTCTGCTTTTTACTATTTCTCAATACTTAGCTTCTTTGAAATTTCTAATATTCATCATTTACTTTTGTTTAATATATAGTATATATATATATATATATGTATATGATCAGTAATGGTAAATTAACAATTACTATAAGAATAGTGTTATAGTGAATGTGATGAGTGATGAGATGAATGCTTCACCTTCTTCAATGGTGGTTGGTGATTTCATTGTTGATGAAGATGGATGCAGCATCTGTCTTGATCCCTTCACCTCTCTTCATCCTGCCACTGTAAGATGCTTCCCCACACTCACACACATTATTATCTCTTTGAACTTCTATGAATCTGGCATGAGGTTAATTGAGTCGAGTTGAGTCGAATAATATTAAAATTATATAAAACCAAGGAAATGAAAAGAAAGAAGGATCAAAGAGAATCCTAAAACCCTCAGGAAATGACAAATTGGGATTCAAGGAGTCGGGACTCGTTAAAACCTCTAGGTAAAATCCCTATTAGAAAAAAGAGTAACCGTCTAGAACAAAGCCTCGAGCTGCTTGAATCAGTGCAAGAATCTAATATATGTAGCAGTATCAAAACAAGATTAATGCAATCAGATAAAGATGTAATAACTTCCTTTTCCTTTTCAGGTTACAAAATGCAAGCATGAGTATCATTTGCACTGCATTCTTGAATGGTGAGATTCATCTTCTTCCATCATTTCGTTTCTCATATAAATCGTCTTCCAACGAAAAATCTACGTTGTTTTAGGTCGCGTAGAAGAAGCCAGTGCCCAGTATGTTTGCAGCATCTTGTTCTGAAAGATCCAGCCAGGTTCAAAGTTTATCTAAAATTTTGCAGTTTTCACATAACTTGGTTAAAAGGGTGTGTTGTGTGAATGTTGCAAGTTGGGATAAATGTTGTGTTGTGTTTGCTGCAGCCAAGAGATGGCAGCAGCAGCTACGAGGGAGAACGAGTCGAAAACAAAAAGATCAAATCAAGAAACTGAGGTTTTGGCTGATCTTTTCACCCATACTATAGTCTTTTTTTTTCTCTTGCTGTCATTCTAACTCAGAACAACTCTTCAGCATCCACCTCGTGCACGCGGGCGCCTAATGAGGCGTCGTGCTGCTGCTGTTCCTCCGGGTGCTCGTAGGATTATGGTTGTTAGAAGAAGAAGGCCATCGACTAATCCACCTCCGTTGCATTACTTCCCGGCCACAGATTCATCGCCATCTGCTGCGCCTGCTGTTACTCCTGCAGACACTAGGTAGCACTCAAAACAAAGTCTCTCCTAACTCTTGCTCTTCATCTTCTCAACTGTAAGTTTGTTTTCATGGAAGATCAAGATCAAGATCCAGCGAGTCTCTCAAGTCCAGACTCTCAACGGCTTCGATCAGGTACAGGGAATGGTTCTCGAAGGGCACGCGCAGCTTGAAGGAGAAAATCATGGCTCGGAACGACTCCATGAAGGAACTAAGCAGCACGGGTATTGCTGGAATAGCTAAGCTGATTTCGCGAGTTTCCTCCACTGGTTCAACAGCAGGAGCCTCACACTCGAGACGTAAGGCGGGGGGGCATTAAAGGCGACTCTGTGGTCGAGTCCCTTCTCCCGACTGAAAGGTCGTGAGTTCGAATTCCATAGGTTTTGATGTAGTCAAAGAATGGAAAGTGAAGTTTCTGTTATGGCTGATCTTTTCTTGGCTATTCTAATGTTTTTGCTTTGAAGGTTAATGGCTATTTGCTGCTCTAGAAAATATTTTATTTCTTTTTAGTTAGAAGGGAGGAATGGATTGGGGATTGAAGAGTACCAGACAATAAAAAGAAACCCAAACATAGTATAACTGCAAAAAGAAATCACTGAAATTTTCATGGTTAGTTACATTCTGCAAATAAGCAACAACAACACTTGTTTAGTTTGGTTTTTCTTTCACTTCATCCCTACCAAAAACACAAGTTAGAAAGATTTTCAAGTGATACAAATACGCACGAGGCGCGCAGTGGTTCGAGTTCAAGCTTTCCCAGATGATGAGACGACTGCAGCGAGCGAAAACACCCAAACAAGACGCAAACTTTCAAGTATCTCAAAACTCGAGCCTTTCGCTTTCAAGATAAATTCTTCGTGGGCAGAGAGCAAAAATCAAAGATCCATGTAAGAACAACTACTTCTTTGCATGCCATTTCTCAATGCTGCTGTACCAATTCCATTGAAAAACTAAGCCAGCCAGGCGCATTATACCGGCGGTCATTACCTCCACGAACGCAGTCAGACACGACCTCTGAGGGGATAAACCGGCCGTGGCAACAGCAAGTAAGAATCCTTCCAAGTTGCAGGGAACCATAAACGTGGCCGACTGGATTCCTTTCAGAGATTTCTCAGCGACTTCCTCAGCTTTCATTGCACCAGAGGAAGCAGCTATTATACTAGTCAGCTGTGGACGTCTCTTGGTCTCTGCCATCGGGAGATAATGTCAATGAGTATTGCAATACGCTACGTCCAAATAATATAAAGGTAAATTTACAAAGAAAGTAAAAAAAAGTATTGCAATAGTGTAATGCAACTTAAAGATTCCAGAATCTGTACGAAATCAGTGGGTAGATGTATACTGAATCTAAATATTAGATTTTTCGATCTGGAACTCTACAACAGGAAGGGAATAATAGCTCTTAAGTGTCTAGATTTACATGTTCTCGATACATTCATAAAGTTCTTATTTTTTTGGTTGTCGTGGTATCCCAAAAGCTAACTTCTCACCTCCTATCAAGTTGTGCTGGAGGAAGTAAACTTTTGTTAAACAATATTACAATCCCTGGCATACAAAAGTCCTTTCGTCTAAAAAGAAAATTATTCGGAAAGAAGTGAACTTGGAGCGCTAGACAACTAATCTACAGAAATTTCTCTCTATACAGACCTTTCCCAATTCCCACCAAGTGAAGCAAAGATTGTTCCTAAAAACCCAACTAAACCTTCTCAAACCACAATATCAAATGTCAATTTAGAAACTACTAAGTCGTATAGAATCTGCAACTAATAATGCATACAAGACATAAATCAGACATGCATGCTGTCGAAACAAGAAATAGTAAGTAGATTATTCACGCTGAGCAATTCCAAGTGGAATTACTAGGAAAGTTTAGACCTTCCGCAAAACCAGGAGTTTCGGTATCTGGAGGAAAAATGAGGCTGAGATGAATGTTGTCTGCTATAACCTCGTGTTGCAGCGCTTCTGCCAAACCCTTGAGGCCAAACTTACTCGCCGAATAAGCTGTGTAGCCATAAATCCCAACCTGAAATAATCAACTATGACAAGGTGAGGAAAATAGAACTATTAGCCACTGACAACATTATTTGGACTCCAAACAAAGACTTACAAAGCCAGCAGAAAGTTGATTCCCCATGTTGTTATTTCAATTCATGAAGCAAGAAAAATAGGCAAACTATGATAACATAAAAATCCAAGTCAGATGCAGAAATTGAATCTAAACAAATTCCAATTCAGACTAAGCAGTTCAACTACGAGCATGGATTTCACCACCAAAAAACAGATAATATGCATACACACATACATACATATATAGATATATCAGCTCTTTTAGCTTCATATCAAAGTATCAAAGAGTTCATAAACAGCCCAACTTTCAAGAATCAGCTCATCACTTGAACTACATACATTACACAGTAAAGAGCACCCTGTAAACTGTAAACTAATTACACACACACAGAGAGAGAGAGAGAGAGAGAGATCTGAAACATGGGATCCGTCCAAAGATGGCATTTTTTCGAAGAGGAAACCTAATTGGACAACTGAATTTGGGAAATTTACCTGGCCCGCCTGCGACGACATAATCGCAATGGAACCGGGCCCTTTCTCGGCCCGATTCCTCTTCATCCCGGGCAAGGCGGCCTTGATCAGATGGAAGGTCCCCGTGAGATTGACGTCGATCATGAACTTGATCTCCTCCAGATCCTGCTCCTCCAGCTCCTGCGGCACGTAAACCCCATGGTTGCACACGAGCACGTCGATCGGGCCGGCCTCCTCCACCGCTCGCTTGACGGCGTCGTAGTCCCTGACGTCGGCGCTGAAGACCCTGACGTCGCGGCCCGTGGCGAGCTTGATCGACTGCTGGGCCTCCTCCAGGCGGGCGGCGTTGCGCGCGAGGAGTGTGACGTCGGCGCCGCTTTGGGCGCAGAGGCGCGCTAGGGCTAGGCCGATGCCGCTGGAGCCGCCGGTGATGAACACGTGGCGGTTCTTGATCGGGACGCGGACGGCCTTGGGGCGGACGATGAGGTAGAGGATGAGGAGGAGAGAGAGTGGGATGAGGAGGAGGAGAGAGAAGAAGGAGAAGTAGACCTCCGCCATTGGTGAAGAGGTTTTCGACTCTCGAGGAAAAAGGTCAAAAATCAAAATCCTTTTTACAGTAACGGTGATGTATCGATTATCAAATGGGGTTTGGGGAGAAATTGAGAAGCAATCGAGATTAATTTGTTGTTTGATTGTGCGAATTTTGAAATGGTGTAGTTTGATTGAATCGAGCAATTTGGAAAAGCTTTGAGTGGAGTGAGCAAGAAATCTTTTTTAGTGTGCTCTGTTTTTTGTTTGGATGTGAAGATGAAAGATAAGAGAATCCAATTTAAGGCGTAATTGTCGGATTAATCAATGTAATTTTGATTTGTTATGAATTAAAATATAGAAAGCACGATGAGAAAATGGGGATTATTGAAAAAAATTATTACTATATATTTATATATTCTAATTCTTTATTCTTGATATTTAAAATTAATAAAATTATTTTCAACTGAAAATTTATTCTTAATAATTTAACTGGATATAGTTATCTTCAAATTAAAGTTGAACATCAAAATTGTCGTCGGAGTGTGATTGTCTGACGAGTTAAACGAATCTAGGCTTATACAATCGTCTTATGCTCACAATTTCGATGCCCAATTCAGTCTTAATTTGAAGATAATATATATTCTGAAGACATTACGAGTGAATTTTTATTATTAAATTAATTTATCAATTTGAAATATTATGAAAAAAATTAAAAAATGACGAATGGAAGTGAAATTACATGGCAATTAATTATTTATAAAAAATATGGAAATAGAGTTTTAAGTTTTTAACAATAATATTTGGATGTTTTTCTTTCCAAACATCGTAAATTAATTTTATTATTCTAATAATTTATCAAATTTGTTTTTAAATCAAATCAAAGTTGATGAATTTTATACTCCAATTAACCAAATAATAAATGAAAAGAGTTGTCTTGTCACGGGGATGAATTATTTGATTCGAAATGCATTATTTACTTTATTGGACATATTTTTCTAAATCTTGGGTATACTTTTTTTTTAGTTAGTGGCCATCACTTGCATCAAAATCAAATAATCTATCTATCTATCTATATCTATACATATATCTATCTATACATATATTAAAGCATAGATTTTTGGGGGAATGTGATTCCCGCCAAAAGCAACACCTCTTTTATCCAATGTGTATTTCTGCCTTTATTTTATGTATGTTGGGCATTAACCAATTCTGCAGTCTTGGCTCCAAAATATGGAGCCCAAATTCAAATTCAAAATTTTTTGGAGCCCAAATTTATTGTTGATAAATGTGAGTTTTTTTCTATAAATAAGGGACTCTGATTATTTCAGCTGACATTTTCAGTTTGCAATCTTTCTCTCTCTAATCTTGGTTTCTTTATTGCTTCTTTATGCTATTTTAATTTTACTGTTGCTATTTTTCTTTTTATTCTGTTTAGATTTTTTGCTGTTTATTATTAGTTTCAATTACAACTAAGATACAAATTTATACACTTTTTTCTACTTTACATACAAAGTCTAAAAATGTAGCTAATATTTCTGAATTTTTGCAGCAGATCAAGACCGCAGAAGATTAAGACTGAATCTTTCTGTACCACTGAGATCTGCAAAAGGCACAAGTAAAAGTTAGCATAGAAAATTTATATTATATCATTTTTATAAGAGAAAGTATATAGGTTGAAATATGATAACATTATCTATCCCATTTGTGGAGAAGGCAAAAATCATTTTACCGTAAGAAGTATGATCTAAATTGTTGTTAGATATTGATTATACCTTTATCAAGAGAATGAGTGCTTGATTGAGACCATCAGTGATAGTGGATTTGACTTCACCCAAAGGCTTTGCAGAGAAAGCATATTCATACAAGCAGCACCTACAAAATAAAGATATCAAGCAACGCAAATGTAACCAATATCAATTTTGTTTACACAAGAAACTTTACTCTGCAGGCTTATGAAGTTGAAAAAGTTGTATAAATCAACAAGGATGTATATCAGTAGCAAAAATTGTCGAAAGATAATGAATTTGTGTGGATGTTCATAGATCTACATGCGAAAGAAAATAAAGATGTTCATAGATCTACAAAAATCAAATGCGAAAAACAGACTGCAAACAAGAGCAAAGATGTTCATAGATCTACTGAATCAGATGCCAAAAAATAGTACTGAAATCAGATCTGCGAAAAAAAAAATTGTTTATAGATTTTTCAAAAAATCAGATGTCCATAAAAATAGATAAAAATCAGATGCCCAAAATATCTTACTGTATACAGTCGAGGGAGGAGGCCGAGATCTGGAGGCTAGGGCTGGGCGACGCCGTAGTTTGAAACTCGGACGGCGGCGGCTGGATACAGGCTTAGCAGAGGGCTGGGCGACGCCGTAGTTTGAAACTCGGACGGCGGCGGCTGGATACGGGCTTAGCAGAGGGAGGCAGCGGCTCATTTATCGTCGTCGAGGAGAGAGGCGACACCGCGTGGAGCGTCGTCTAGATGTGAGGCCGGAGTTGGTAGTTTAGGGATCAAAGGGTTTTGGACCGCGGCTTTGCCGTGATACGGTTGCAGGTTTTTCTCCGGCAGAGGGAGAGAGAAGACGATAGAGAGCACGTTTGAGCTTCTCGCCGGCAGCGGCGAAAGGTGGAAGAAAGTCGGCAGAGGCTGAGGCAGAGGGAGAGAGAAGACAAGGGAGAGCACGGATGAGCTTCTCGCCGGCGGCGGTGAAAGGTGGAAGAAAGTGGAAGGACTGGGAGAAGCAATGATAGTGAAGAAGAAGCGGCGCTGAACCCTAATTTTAGAGGATGGAGAATTAATATCTATCCTTAGATATAGAAGATTGAACGGTTCTTGATAATTGCCTTTTTTTTTTTTTTGTAACCGCCCCATATTTAAAATAAGTTGACCGAATATTATGGTAGATAAGTTTCATATCTTTTATTTTAGTTCCTTTTGTTATTGTTTACCATTTTTAAATCCTAGAAATACTTTTGTGTCCAAATTTGTGTTAAATCAACTAATAAATCGTACGAGGATCTCAGTTTGTAAAATCTGATGAATTTTTGGATGCTAAGATTGAGATATTTTATTTTCCGTTTGATTTTCGTTTATTCAAAAATTGTATTTTGTTCATTGAAATATTGTGTTCTGTTCATTAAAAGTTTGTGTTTATTCATTATGAAATTGTGCCATGTTCATTTCAATTTTTTATTTTGTTTATTAGTTTATAAAAATAAATTGATATGAAGCTTTTCGAACAAATGTCATAAAATTATGAACGTTTAGGTAAAAAAGTCTGAATATTGATATTTGAGTGAGAATTATTAAAATATGTAACATAAAACTATTCAAATTGTAATTTTTATTGAGTTGAAAATTTTCAGCCCTAACCTTCTCGGATTGACAGGTCAGTTGGGTCAACCCACGGGTTTCTGGTTGGATTGACATCTCTAAACATATATATGCATGCTACACACAAAATAACTAGAACTAATTAGAACTAAAACACTAATTATAGTCACACATTGTTTATATTTTATATTTTAAGAAGTATTTTTTATTTTAGCCCTCCCATATATATATACACACACACACACACATAAGGAAAAATATAATATTGTATTATAATAATTATATCATTATGTTAAATGTTTAACAATTTACAGTGATTTGTTGTATTAATTTGTTTAGTTTATGTTATTTTTGTCTTTGTTTCTAATTAGATAAGCTTTAATATTGAATTTGCGTCGATCCTCACGTTAAAGTAAATTAAAAGAACTATTAATAATGAAATTAGTTTATTTGTTTAGAAGATAAAACAATTTCTAAAAAAATACACATAGAAGTATGTCTTTATATGCTTTTAATATACTTGCTATTGAATTAATGAAATGCAAACAATTAAGTGACTAATTCTAATTCTAATTCTAAACCCTTTAAGATTCTACTTAGATAAATACGAACTGACGAATTCCTCAAAAAAATTGGCTCAGGGGCTTCCGCCCCCAAACTCTCATGTAGATATTTGCATATGTCTGCTTCAATAAATTTTGTAAACCCTAATAACTAATGATGGATCCACAACTGTTTATGTTGTACTATCTTATAATATAACTGTATGATATGAAAGTCTTTTATTTTTTTATTTTTATTTTTTTCAGATTTTGTATTATGTAATACTATAAATTTCCATTTTCATTGACTTACTTTGTATTTTATTTTATATCACTTAATATATATTTAAAATTATAGACTACTCCTATTAGGGGTGGGAAGATAGGATTCCGGTATAGGGTACCCGATTACCCGACCCGAAAAAATCGGGTATCGGGTACCCTATACCCGAAAAATTAGGGTTCGGGATCGGGTTCGGGTATTTAAGGTATAAAAAAATCGGGTATCGTGTATACCCGAAATACCCGATTAAAATTAATACTAATAGAAATCAAATTAAATATAACCGAGTACTCCCAGCCCTCCTGCGAGTCCCACCTCCCTCTTTCTGCTTCTTCACCCAATCATCACCCTCTCGGCACTCCAGCACCCTCAGTCCTTCACCAGTCCACAGATCCGCTGCCCTCACTCCCACCGCGCCGCCGCCGAGAGCTCAGAGCGCCAACTGAGTTGTCGTTCTGCCGCCGAGCGCGCGCCGCTTGGCCTGCCCCGCCTGCCCCCTTCGGTTTCTTCTTTTCGTCATTTTGCGGTCTGCTTCTTCTCCGCGCAGCAACCGCACCGCGCCGTGCCGCCTCCAAGCTCCAACAACAACCAACATGTATGGACCATTTAATTCTGGAGTTAAATTCCTTTTTTTTTTTTAATGGAGGTCAAATTGACAGACCATTTGTTGATGATACGATTGAAGATCTCGCTGACTTTGCTATGGTTAGCACTTACCAATTAATTGGTGTTTTTGTCTTGAGGAATTAAACGTGTACTGATAGGCAACATTTTGGGGGAAAAGCTTGATCAATTGTAGTGGAGAATGGCTACAAAAATTAAATTCAAATTCAGTACAGGGCATCTTGATCGGGAATTATAGGGCACCCGAATACCCGATTCGGATACCCGACTCGGGTATTAGGGTACCCGATTTTAGAATCGGGTTCGGGATCGGGTAGGAGGTTTTGTCGATTTTCGGGTTCGGGTACCCGAACCCGACCCGATTCCCACCCCTAACTCCTATTATATATGATAAATACGTATGAATAATCGGACCGTGCACTGTACACTCGAATGCACTGTACATCTGGGTGCACTGTACACCTGGGTACATTGTACATCAGAGTGCACAGTCACATCAATTTATATATTACACGTATTATGTATCATAAATACGTAAAAATAATTGGACCGTGCGTAGCACGGGTATAATCAAGAGAACAAATTGTTCGGTGGGATGATGTATATAAAATAATTATTTTATATTTTATGACATAGATAAAAAAATCTAAAACTTTTCTTTTTTTTATTATTTAAATAAATAATAAAAAAATTGATATGTAGAATCTAAAACTTTTTTTTTTCGTAAGCCCAATACTTATTTAATGCTTTTAGTCCGATTACTTACTTGCTCTTGGGCCTTCATATTTTGTTGTGGGCCAAATTAAAATAATAATAAAAGAAACTATGGATTTTGGTCCATATGTAGAATTACTTTATATGCACATAGATTTTTTATGTTTTTTAAATATTTTTAATACATAAGTTACTTATTTAATTATTTAATGCTTTATATTTATAAAAGAAAATTATACATAAGTATAATTCTAAATATATATTCGATACAATATCAAAGTTTTTATGTATATCAAAGAAATAGATTCAAAGTGCTTACATATATCATTTTATGTAGTAATATAAGTAACGAAATATAATTCTAAATATATATTTGTGTCGTACTATCATTATATTTGGGTTGTACTATCTTTTAATATGAACTGTATGATATGAAAGTTATTTATTATTTTTATTCCTATTTTTTGTATTATGTAATGTACATGATTAGTTTTGTTTAACCACTTTCTACTATGTTTTGTATCACTTTTGTTTTTCTTTTTACAATTCTATAGTACCGTTACAATACTTCACAAATACGTATCAATATTCATGTCGTGTCGTGCGAAGTGCGGGTATGTTACTCTTATTATATATGTGGTGCGAAGCACTGGTATGTTTTGTATCATTTTTTTTTTTGTTGCTTTTTACAATTTTATATATTAATGTTATTATATATGATAAATACGTATGAATAATTGGGTCGTGCGTAGCACGGGTATAATACTAGTATTTCTTTATATCCCTTAAGTGGGCGGTTGGATTGGATCAAGATGGAGCCAAATGGTGTTTTTTTCTTCTTTAATCTAAAAAAGTCCCAATTTTAAATATAAATAACTTTAACATGTATAAAACTAAATTAATTTAGATATAATCATGGAGATTGCGTCATCTCCATCACTATGGATTCAATCTTGTCAAATGTTTTTTGGAATTAACAAAATTGATTAAAAAAAAAAAAACATCGGTGGCATAAAGACATACTCTTTTTCTTTTCTTTTTTTTCCATAAATTAATTTGGCTAAGAGATCATGAAATCAATTTTATAAATTCTATTTTGCAGATTATCTACAATATAAAATAAATCGAGCAATCATATGAATTTTAATGAATGAATCATTATTTTGTGACACCGACTAGCTATCATTTCAAATTGAAGTAGACACCAAAGGAGCCCAATGCTGACTGGAAATTCTTGAAATATTCTTTGCTTTTTCACTATATTTAGATTCTTGCCCCAATTCAAATGTCCCAAAATAAATTCATCTGCTCAATCATATCCATCTCTCGATTTTTCTTTGTGCCCCCACAAAAAAAATATACATATAAATTATTTTTCAATATATATTCTTTCTTGGTGACGGATCACTTTTAAGTTTAAATTCTAAAAAAAAGTATTGAATTTTTGTAGGCCATTTTCATTTATTACATAAATAAGCCATGAAGAATACAGTTCATATCCTTCTAAACAAAGTTGTCTATCTTGTTGGCACTTGTCATAGGCAATTTTTTTAGTTGAAATTAATTATATACAAAGTTATTATTGAACCATTTTTATTAATTTCAAGATTTTCCTCAAAGAAATTTATACATGCATTATTGTGAGATCACAAAATAAAATAACCCCCAAATTTACACTAAAATACTATTATACACTATATATAATTAATTCATAACACCCTAAAATAGAGAAGAATAATTAATACACTTTCTTAGCAAGAGAGTCACAAACACTTCTTGCAAACTCTCTCAAACAAATTAATATGCATCTTAATCTATCAACAAATTCCTCAGCCTCTCCTTTATTCGAATCACACATCATGATTTCTTGAAACACCAATACATATAAACATTAACCAAGATCAAAATCTTCTAAAATTGAATGAATGATCATATGAAGGATTGATGAAGGCATCATGAGGCCCTCTTGAGGCATGATTCTGCATCTTGTTCCCAGAGGCCATGAATCTTGCTTGCCTCAAACCACTCTTTCGTCTCGGATTCGACGTCGAACGAGGGATGAAAACGCCGGTGCCTTTGCTCTCCCTCTTGCTGCTCTGGTGTTGATCATAGCTGAAAAACGATGCAGCTTGTGTTGCTGGATTGCTCGCTTGAGTGAAAGCCTTCAAACAGAATTTTAAAAATGATGCAACTTTCTTTATTTAATACTGTTAATTTATCAAAAAAAAAAAGATGATGCAACTTATGATGATGTTGATTTTGTTATATATGTGTGGGATGAAATGAAATACCTGAAGATTGATGAGTGGTGGAGAGTGAGATAGTGAGTATTGTTGATCATCATCATCATCCATGATGAGGAGAGAGATTTGCTTGCTCAAGTCTTTGAAGAAGACATCATCATCCAACTCAAGAGCAGCTTCCATATTTCTCTTTAGTGTGTGTTGTGTGTGTTTTTTTCAACACTTAATTTTTTCTCTAAATCTGGGTTTTTTTTTTTTTTTTGGGTTTCCTTTTCTCCCAGTTGAATCAGATGCTGAAATGATTTTAAATAGGGAGAGGAATTGGAAAAAGGCAAAGGGATGATGGGATCCAAGTAGAGCAGTTTATGGGCTGGGGCATGTGAATTGGTGGGGCCTTTGAGAGTCACTTGGCCATCCTGTCACAAGTCCATAGCCCAGGCCCACAACACTATATCTATATATATAAAATATCATTTTATAAAAACCTCAACTTTTTTCACAATTACACCCCAACAATATGCAAAATTATAATTTAACACTTGTATTATTATTGTTGTTAACAATTTTATCCTACAAGTTAACAAAAGCCAACTTTTTTTTTTGTTTAGGTGTCGATTCCGACTACTACGATCATTGGTCATTGACTCATTGGAATTGAGACCCGCGATGGGAATTCTCTACAAAATTTTCAAATCAATCTTTTCAATCTGACATTGATTTGACGTTGCAGAGTTAGGGTTTCATAAGGTGGGATTCCGACTTGAAATCCATGCCGGATTGGGAAATTGGTTTCGGAATTTTGTAGCTTTAGTTAACGAGCTTCCAATCGTAACTTCAACTTCATTGAACGATGTTTGGATCATCACACAAGGAAAATAAATACAATTTTTTACTAGTGGAATTGTTAACAATGAGAATATATATTTTAATGGGTTAATAATGTTTTATTCGGACTTTTAGCATTTTTCATCAAATATTTTGAACTTTTTTTTTCTCCTAAAACACCCCGAACTTTCAACGTTTTTCATTAAATGTTTCGATGTACAAAATTTGGTGACATAAAGATGACTTATTTCACTATATGTAATATTTTGGGGATCACCATTGTTGAAAAACCATGTTAGAGACCACCATTGTTGGAAAACGCTGAGGGTTCTGAATTTTTGTCATCTTTATGGATAATGCTAAAAGTTCGGGACATAAAACATTATTAACTCTGTATTAATTTATAATTTTACATATACTCAAGGAAAATTGTCAAAAAGTTTGAACATTGGGGCATTAATTGATATTTTCACTTATACATATCAAGTGTGTGTGTGTGTTTCTTTATGATATTTATTATTATCAGTGTGTGTGTGTGTGTGTGTTATGATATTATCCAGTTGTGGGATAGAAATAGACCCACAAACCAGATTATCTGATCCAAAGATGGACTTCAATGTGATGAGGGCATATATACTTGGTTGTGATTGTACATGCACTTTTTCCTCTCATCCACTAGTTATATTTCACACTCCATTTTTCAAATTTACTAGTACTTTCTTCTTCGGGAATAAATTTAATTAAATTAAATAGTTTAACTTACATCCAACTAGTTGTATTTTATTTTACCCTATTTGTCTTCAAAGTAAATCCAGATATGCATTCAACATGGACACTTGCAAGATCAATCACAACCCCACCCTAAAAAAGAAAGAAATGGAATAATCTCTTTATGGACAAATGAGATTATGATTTTATGTCCTAATCTTGCTTGAGGTGTGGGTCATTTATTGATATTATTTATCTAAGCTTTAATTTATGGAATTAATCCACATTCTTGATTTCTCATTATTGGTTTGGATTTGAACAAGATTGTGACTATATCATACTCTCCAAACTCAAGATTAAAAAATTAGCAATTAACATCAACGCACTCGTGAAAGATCTTCATAATTGGCTTATGATTCATTTTAGGCCATATGCTAATTCAATGACTACTCTTGTGATCACTTTCTTTTTTCTTTAAAAAAAAATAAAATAAACTCCTCTTGTGACCACTTATTCAGCTACCAATTCAGATCGGAATGGACGAATTGATTCAAATAGACTAAAAGGGTTAGAGGCCAAATATAATATACATATATACAGGAAGAGGTTCAAATTTAAAAAAGATTTATTCAAAACGAGAACATAGAATCATTCTCAACCCTTAGATTATGAAAGATCTACGGTTGATACACTATTTTGATCGATGAATGCACCACATGGGTTAGAATCCAAAAGAGAGCGAAAATTTAGTGTTTTTTTTTTTTTTCCATTTTCTTCGAGCGCAGTTAATTGCATTGCGAATGCAGTAACTTTATAAGGAATGATTCAAATGAGAATGATCATATATTGCGAGAATGAGAATTTACATGAATAAGTCAGTATATAAGGTTGAATATGCTGCTGATAACGCATAAATAACCATTTAAATCTAAATTCAAGTCCTAAAGGCGGCAAAAATATCACCAGTTAACTGAAGTTTGGCTATTTATACATTACAAACACTTTATTCACACTATATACTGACTTATTTATTATTCTTATTTCTCACAAAAATAGTCATTCTCACTATAACCTAACCCTATATATATATATAGTGGTAGAGTAGGATAAAAAGATGATATAAGTGAAAAAAAGGGGAGAGGAGTGAGGCAAAAATCAAAAGAACCAATTGATTGTAGTAAGTAAGGATAGAATATGGTGTTGATGGATTCCCATGCTATCAATGTTAGATTCAACCTCAGATTTTTCAAGATTTTATGGACCATACCACTCTTATTCAAAAACACAATTACTCAAATATTGAATTTCTTAACACACTTTAATGTGGTCCTATTCCTGCTGACTTGGGACTTTTGGAGGCTTCAAACACACACACACACACATGTAATTTGGCAGTGGTACATATAACTTGTGAATATCTACCACTGGCATATAGTATGTGCTAGCATGTTCTTAATCATTTTATTTTTTCTTTTATTTTGGCCAATTTATCACATACTCCCTCTACCCCTTAAAAGTGTATTATGAGTGAAAAAGGAACCAATTTTTACTGTAGTGTTATAATAATGAGAATAAAAAATATGGAATTTGTGGTGAGGCATATGTAGTAAAGTTGTCAATAAGTTGAAAAATTGGAGGTAAGAAACAAATGATTTGTGGTGGGATAGTGTCAAAAAATGAAAAATGCACTCTTAAGGAGTATAAGAGGAAAAAAAGATTAAAAAAAAAAAGGCGAAAAAAAAACCACGTACATAACCCCACACAACTCCTTATATTTTTATCGCTGAAAAACACCACCCTAAAAAGTAATGAGTTCCGTTCTCCACTCAACACATTATTTACTAAATATTTTTAAAAACCCGTGCCGTCCACCAAGTGATACATTCAGCTGGGATGGGACGGGGAGTATAACTAAACTTTTTTTAAAAAAAAAAGAAAAGGAAAAACACACTCACACTCTAGTCTTCTAGGTGACTCGAACTCCCGACCTATTGGTTGGAGGAGAGGCATCTTACTAACAGACTGCGCTTCATGGTCGACTATTACTAACTTATCATCTCCATAAATATATGAAGATAACCCTGTGGTCCAGACCCCACAAGAACTGCTGGCTGACCCCTCTGCACCTCTATATCACAGCTTATGTCCAAAATATACTATAACACAGACTCTTTTTTTATGCAGAAGAACCTTGTATATATCAAAAAAAGAAATCCAGTTGCAATAAATTCTAGCCACAAGGATCACAGCTAATTACCAGACCAATTTAGTGACTTCATCGGCAGAGTTGGTCTGGTGTGTGGCAATTTTGTGGCCATAACTTATTCATGGCCACAAACTCACAGTTATGCCTTAAAGGACCATCACAACACAGCTAGGTACTACAAGGACAAAAAAACGTAGACGACATGCGTGCTTATATCGCTAGCAAAATCGAAGCAAAATCTCAATTTCATTGATGTATCAGTTGATGAAGTAAGTTCCCTAACATAAGAAAATTGAGAGGATGCTAAGCGATCAGAATCCTGCTTTTCATGAATTCTTCATATACTGACACAAATTATGAGATCGAAAAGGAACATCTACGCTACTATGCAAATGGATGAACAATTTCAGTACCTCTTGTGATGGAATGGAGAGGTTATGCCCCACCAGCCATGTCAATATCTGCAATTCCGTCAACCCCCTTGAATGCAATACGTAGGATCCTCATACAAGATTGCTTCTTGTCACCCTTACACGCCATGCCATTAACATTAATAGTATCCCTGGATACTCTATTCATAAGATCGAATAGAGGAATATCTAGGTTAGATCGAGTGTCCTTTTCTAATTCAGGAGGTGCCTGCATGTATAACTTTTTCCTCCCGTATGAGACGCTCACTCTAGTCAGGAGCAGACGAGGGTGATCTTCTAGTTGATCGATGAACTGTTGCAGATTCAAATATCAGCACGTGTCAGCAGTTAAAATTACTGATACAAAAACTATCAGGACCACAGGAGTCTCGAAAGAAGAAAATGTGATGAAGCACCTTTTTTAAAGTAACAGACTTCTCCAACTCGATTAGAACACCAGGACCACAGACAAGGCAATCTGCATCCTTCACAAACTCTGTAACTTTAATATGAAGACCTTCGACTCCATTATACCTGTGAAAAGAATTGCAGTTACATTATCAAATAGTGAGTGAAAAAGTTGTATTATTAGTAAAACATAGAAAGAATTAGAAATATCAGTGAGACCATTTCAACTAAATCAAAATCTAGAAGTCAGAGATATACGTTAAGTAATTAGACAGTGGCTTGCTGCATCCAGAAATAATTTTCAAGGTCTCCAAAGCACAAGCAGCTGAGATAATAGCATTCGTGGAAGCTATAGCAGGAATAATATTTTTCACCACACCCTGTAAACGTAGCCAAGTGTTATTTCATTAACAATATGGTCGTAAGCAACTAATCGAAGCTATTTGAATAAACATGGATATTCATAGTACACTTGCTGGATTGATGATGCAATCTTTCACTAGAGAAAAACAAGAAAAAAAATTGAAAGCTATCGCTAGCCAAAAAGAAGTACCAAGCTATACGAAAACATTTATCTACATGAAAAGCGGTTGAAAGGTAAAAACTGAAAGAAACTTGCTAACCTGAGTCAAAGAATATGTAACTCCAGGAATTCCAAAAAGTTCAGCCCTCTGGACAGCCTTTGAGAAAAGAAATGAAGAAATAAGTAAACAAAAACAATTTCAATTTGTCCATTGAAAGATAGACTCTTCATCATTTATTACCTCTAAATAAACCCATTGCATGTCTTCAGGGTTATCTGGATCAAAGCTTTTGCGACCATGGACCTGAAAAAATAATTATCCTGATGAAAAATGTAATGCAGAGGCACCAACCAGCAGGAGAATGCAGTCAAATATAAAGATTATATGCTTACCTCATTCCATTTAATTAAATGGGCATATTCAATACAATGAGCAGCATTTCTTGGAGTTTCTGCTAAAGTACATAGAGGGAATTTTACTTGCGGTGGAAATAGCCAAATGGTGCACTCGAAACATGGGGTTGTTCCTGGAATTATAATCCTGGCGTGGCCCTTGAATCCTTCAGTTCCACCATCCACCATAGGTATGACAGTTTCTTGTCGAGGATTATCATCAGAATCATACTCTTGTTAAACAAGAACAACACAAACTTGAGTACATCAGAATTGCAAATGGTCAATAAAAGACTCTGAATCATGTTCTATGCCACAAGAATACATAATATTAAAATTTTCAATGTGCATCTGTATGTCAGGGTGAAAGGTGGGTTTATTTTGAACGGGAAGTAAAATGTAGCAACTTAAGTTCATCATATCAGTTAATATGCGTGATTTCTAGTACTTCTGAATAAGATTCAACGAAATAGCAGGTGAAAAATAAGAGTTTTTGCAAACAGATAATCGCATAGCACCTAGCAACAGGCATGAATCAAATTGTAGTTTCAAACAAGTAATCATGAAAAATAAGAATCAACGGAACAGGATTCAAGATGCAAACAAATTTGTGTCTAGTGATCCAATCATAACACAGCCACAGGAACAGAAAATGAAGGCTGGGTATAATAGGAAGGATTTTCAGTCTCAGTTACTGTAATTTTTCACACATATTGTTCAAGGTTAAGGTTAACTATTACATTCAGACATATGTGATACACTTTGAGATTACATACTATCATGCCCTGCCTCAGTAAATCTAGAATTTCAAACCTTAAATGTTAAATTCCTTTCAGGGAGAATCCTAAAGTTAAATATTTGTTTATCTTCTAATGAACCTGGCACATCAAATTGATTGTTTTGCACATGAGAAATTAAGCCTCAAGCTCATAATGGAAAGTACACTATTCACATTAGTACATTACCATTGTGCATATACCTATGTTAACCTAGAGCAAAAGTTGAAGAGCTTGTGTAGATACTTGTTCCCTTAAGCAACATATATGCAGTATAGTACTTAAACAACAGACTGCAAAATGCAATTTGTAAAGGATGCCCAGCAGTGAACAGCAGTGAAACTACATAAGGTAGATTCGTAAAAGTAAGCACAGATATAAGGTTAAATGGATAAAATAGCCTCAATCGAACTGAAGAAATGAAGAGAAAACTTTTATTCAACTTTTTCCAGGTCCTCTATATTGCCTAGCAAACTTACCTAGAAACCCACAAGCTACTTTATTTATGTAGCTCCGAGCCTCAATGGAATCGAGCCCAAGGACAATTATGCCGAAGTCACTATAAAAGATATCTGGTTTGTCTTCAATGCGACAGAAATGAGGTGTGATATTTACACCATTAACTCTTTCCATAACTCGTTTTGCAGCTACTTCAGCCTTTGGCTTTCCTACATCTTCAAGTCTACACAGAGGATACAGACAAGACTACTTTTCAGCATGAAGTAAACTATAGAAAGACATTGTGAATGGAGACTGATGGAAAAATTGGCACGAAACATACTAAATGAAAATAAATTTACTTGTGCCATATAAAAAATAAAAATGAGCTCCTTAGATCAGGTCAATTGGCAGTTGATCTGCAACCTGGAGCTCAAATCCAGATGAACTTTGCTATGTCTGTGAAGATCCTTATGACTAGCATATCATTATAGCTGATGCTACTGAAATCAACTAGAGCCTAGAGACGGGGAAGAGCAAAATATCAACTAACTCTTCAGCTGATGAGAATAGCTCCAAAAGAGATTCAGTGCGTACATTACTAGGTAAGCAGAACAATGCACTAAAGGTTGGGTCAAGAGCTTATTCAATCTCAGTTGAAAAATGAACTAAACAAGAAATACTTTTTCAGACACTCAAGGTTAGATAACAAGCTCTAACAACCTAAAGCTAGATAAGATTACCTCACTTGCAGAACAAACAAAATTCTCCAAATCAAAGTAAAAAACCTCATTTTAATTTCCAAATCATAGTAAAACAAAATTTGTATGGCTCTTATAGAATTCCAATCCTAAAACTAGCATTTATTTCTCAAAGAGAATGTCTATATTAAGTATTATCATAGTAAAAGAAAACCTCATTTTTATTTCATATTCAGTTGCTAGAGTTCAAGGCAAGAATAAAGAAAAAGATACGGGATTGTTGATGCAGTTTTCAAATCCTAGTGTCACCTCCAAAATCCATGATGAAGAGTTCGGCTTCATCACCTCACTTATAGCAATCGAAAACCAGAAGTCAGACAAATAGACATGTCCCACACTAGGCACCACTCAGCATTTAATCAGCAATTGAAACTCTAAATTACTGTTATTTCAGAGGTAGAAAACATATTGGGACTTTCACTATATTCATCTACTGATCAAAGCACCCATATAAATAATTCTAAATAACCTAGAAAATTCTATCATATATATAATTCTAACAATTACAAAGAAAGTGAAGAATTGCACATCAAGGGGGATAAAATCAAGATTTTACTGACATGCTTGATCAATTATGCCCACTGGTTCAACAACAATACAAGCACAAAACAATTCCCAGAAACAATATGCACCAAACACACCTGAAGAGGAACTGGCGATTAAGGTTGGTGACCTCAATCCGATCCATATCGATTACATCAAGGTTCCGAAAGCCAGTTAAAGCCAAGTCCTTTAGCACTTCGCAGCCCAGCCCACCAGCTCCCACCACCAACACCTTCACTATCTCTTTCATGCCCTCCCTCAGCTGCAACAGTTGGAAAATTGGTCATCAGCAATACTCCAAAGGGTTGAAAATTAACGCACACCACCTGTTTGAAAAAACTACTCAAACAAAAAAACAAAATAAAAGAGAAATCCGCTAGTGTCTGGGCTCAATTTTAGACCTTTAACACGAAGATAAGTCTCAACAATCAAAAATTATTGCAATGCAACAAATTTTTGTGCAAGCAATATATATATATATATATATATATATATATATATATATATATATAGAGAGAGAGAGAGAGAGAGAGAGAGAGAGAGAGAGGGGTTTTACTTCTGGGCCAGGCTCAAAGGTCGGGCCAACGAGGTGACCAGGGCGGAGGAGAAGCTTATCGAGGTCTCTTGATCTGCTGGGCTGAGACACCGCCATTGTTGCAGACAGTAAAAGCTTCCTTTGCTCTTCGAGAAAATTGTAAACAAAGGATCTTCAAATACGTTCCCGCAGTATCCTCTGCAGTGATATCTTATACTCTGCGTGCAATTAATTGAGTTTTTATTCTTTAATTTTGATTTGTTTATTTTCCAACCGACGCGACTTTATGTTTGGCTAAGCGAAGAACTGCTAACATGTTGGAATTGCTTGGTATTGCATATAAGCCAAAGGAGAGAAGTGAAGCGCTTCTCGCGCGGGTAGCTTAAATATTACGCTGGGGGTGTTTACTAGCTTATCCTACGCACTTGTAATACGATCTTCAATTGATTTTCTCCAAAATAAAATCAATTTTTCAATTTTTTTAGGGGAAAATCAATATCTCAAATTGTAGGGTTGTTTTAGTTTGTATAATTTCAAATTTAGAAAAATGTCAATTTTAAACAACTACCGGAAAAGCCCAAACGAAACGAGCTCAAGAATAAATAAATAAATAAGTCAAACAAGAAGCCTTATAATAACTGTAATAATTTAAATAGATGATGAATTATTAAAAGCAACATCGTAAATTTTTACTGAAATTACACAGAAATTTAGTTGAAATTCGCTTTTTTTGTATGATTTATTTTTCCTTGAATAGTAATCATGATCATCTATTTTCTCACTCCAAAAAAATTTATTGTTATGTATTACATCTATTATTTAGGATAAGTATTACTTTTAAATTCAATTTTAAATATTTTTTCTCAAAAATCACGTTATTTAACGAAAACAAATTATCCTGAAGCATGATATCAAAGAATAAATATTTCTGAATTGATGTGGAATATAATTTTTTTACATCATTTGTATTCGTATTGATTCTCCACTCGCACATCTAGATTGATAGTAAAATTTTAGTAGGTTTATGGAATCCCATGAGGGAGTCTAAAATTTAGGTTAAAAATGTATTTTTACCCTATTATTAATTAATAAATAAAACGAAAGGAATGATTTAAGATAATTGAAATCGAATAAAATTTCAACGTAACAATAAAAACATCTAAGTTGATTGGATTCATTTTCCCTTGGGGCAACGATTGCTACACTTTGTTCCATTTTCATTTTTGCAATTTACTAATTTTCATATGTCTCTTCAATTTTCTTTTGAGAAAACTATTCACTTTTTTCGATATTAATGTTAATATATACATATAAATACTCCCTTCATCCCAAATAAGAAAATGTGACGTATTGAATTAAAATTAATTAAAGACATCTCATGCTAACGAATTAAACGATGTAATCAAGAATCTAAAACTAAAATTAATCTCATAGGAATACATCTGATAATTTCTTCGACACTACTCAACATAAATTTCCCAGAATCATGCAAATGCAAAAATATCCGAAGCAAAAAAGTTCAAAATATGACTTTCATATTTCAATAGGATTTACTATCTACAACTACTTTTGCAATAACAATAAGGGGGGAAAAATCACCCAAAAATAAATAAAAATAGATAAAAGAAGAAGAAGAAGAAGAATTATTGTCTTCATCTTGCTAATTTACCAATAACCTTGAGATCTACTAGTGTAATAAAAAAAATAAAAAAAAAAGTACCTAGGATTCTGCTATTTCCCTATGTCAGAAAAATCTCTCTACCATCTGATCTTGGCTTTGCCTCTTCTTTCAACCAAAACTGCTCACTCTTTTCATGCACCATATATAAATATATGTATACTATTTACACAAGCCATGCTTGATCATACCTGTGCATGAAAACGCGATGCTTTAGCCATTTCGCGCTTCAAAAAGAGGGCGTAGAGCAGCTCGTTCCACGCATCAGGCACGCCTGGCAGACACCAATGGCTGCAGTCTTGCCTGTGAATAGGCGCGGGGCCAATCTTCGGCCCCAAGTAGTACAAAGAGGAGTGCCCATCTTTCCTCCTCGATGTCATTTGAGTTACGTTTAGCACATCCAATGCTCTAAACATGGATGAATTCGCCACGATTTGGGAGAAAATGGTGTATTTACTCCATATGTGAGATGGCACCAGAGAAGAGCCGAGCTCTGGCAGCGTCTCCAAGTGACAGCTTCCCCCGTTTCTCCAATCACCGCCCCTGAAAAAAACGCGTATACTTACCATCTTCACTGATAAATTCATGTCAATAGATGTATTTAACAAGTAGGGAGTGTCACTAAAGCCCGTTAAACGTGCTGTCTGCTTGGGGAAAGTGGTGAACGCCCGCATGGTGCATAGCAATGCGTATTTAGAGCAAACCTGAAGTGCACGGGGGCGTATGTGCGGAAGAAGACTTGTGTCTTGGTGGTATTCACCTCGCGATGAATCCATGTGGTGACGGTCTCCAAGGCTTTCTGGTACGCGCTGTCAACTTCCATATCCATCTTCACCTCAGAGCCTTCTTGGAAATAACAGCCACTGATCCACACAAAAATTCACCAACATAACGAAAAATATGGCAAACGAGGCTATGGAAAGACAAGAAAGTGGCAAGAGATTTTACCCTCTAACAGTCTTCTCGTAGTTCCACCAGTGTCCGGTGTTGAAAATGAGGACATCCGCGTCTTTCCATTTGGACGACATCCAATCCATTTCACCTAATTTGAGCGTAGTCTTGATCCCCGGTGGGGCTCTGGGAGGAGGCCGGCTTTGCAACACGAGAAAGGGGGCTCTGTAGTACTCCACCGTGCAGTTGTAGTCTGCAAACTTGAAAACCAAGAAGCCCTTGTGCTTCGTGATGGGGTTGCCGTTCACTTCATACACCGTGTTCTTGTCGAGAACTGCAGACGACAGCATGCATAGCAGAGACTCCCACTGGTTTCTACCAATCGAGTCTCCTGCAAACACAACTCGTTTGTTTCGCAGTTTTTCCAGCATCATCTTTGCATCAAATCTGTTTTATCATTGAAAATATGTGTTAGATTCAATGCCTAGAATTTGTTTTGGTGGATCATTGGATGCTATATTAGAAACTCCAAATGAAAGATGAGTAAATTCATCAGAACCTATATCCCTCATTAGCAAACAATATTGATTTAATATGTAAATCAAATAATTGAAAATGCATAGAAACACATAATTGATGAATCCATGGAATATGCTATATTTACCACAAAATGACAACTTAGTACTTGGATGAAAAAGACCATTTGAATAAGAAAATTTAGGTGAAAAGGGCAAACTAAAAAACAATGACGTCTTAAACATATAACAGATCAAAGTAACAACTTAGTATTAGGATGAAAATGACCAATTGAATTAGGAAAATTACAAATAAAAAAGAAGTTGTTAGAGCAAGAAGAATCCATGTAGATGCCAACTTTAACTTAAAACAGAAAATAAAAAATGATAACTTTGTACTACGATGAAAAAGAACTTTTCAAATAGGGAAAAAGTAGAATAAAATGCAAGAAGAACCCATGATAGATGCCATCTCCAACACCAAAAAAGAAAAAAATATGATTTACGGTAACAAAAAGAAAAGATAACAATTTCTAGTAATTATAGTAATAATAATTTAGTAGAGGAACCATTTGCTGAGACAAAGTTTCATGTTTAAGATATTATATTTTATAACATAATAAAACGGTATAACTCATAAATTTATTGCCATTTTCCAAATTCTCATTCTAAACAATAACCAAGAACACAGCATAGGAAAGGAATAACAATGATTTTTTTCTAGAAATCTAGCCAATAAATCAAAGCACCACAGAAACATAATCAGATTGCTGCAACACAATTCACACTCATTAACTACAAATCAAGAGAAACACCACCAAAACAACATAACACAATCTCCAATCCATTATTGAGAATCAGTGATACTAAAAACTCATAAAAACAAATTAAAAACAAACTAAACCTGGGCAAAATGCAATCTTTAGGCTGCCACCTCCACTTCATGTAGAACAAATCCGGCCGTCCATTTTCAGAGCACCTGAATCCATCGTCCAAGAATATGCAATCCCTCGATTGATACAACGGGTAGCTCTCGTCCCACACCCAATCACCATCAAACACGTCGCACCCACCATCAACCTCACTCAAAAATTCAATCTTTTTCCCACCCACAACCTCCCCATCAATCTTCAGCCACAGAAGCCTCTCATTCTGAGAAGCAAATCTCACACCTTTCGTCACAGTTCCATAATCCAACAAAAAGAAGCAAAAAATCACGCAAACCGTCAAGCCAAGAACCCCAACCGACGGCTCAAACAGCCGAAAACGCTTCATTTTCTTGCAGAAATCGACGAACTTCATGGCCTCCGAGGCCTCCGCAGATGGGGTGTTGCTCATTTGGAAAATCTGTGAAATCAAGATTCGATTTTTAGTTATGGGTTTTCCTCGAAGGTGTTTTAAATAGAGAGGGAGAGATGAAATCAGTGAAGAGTTGGGTGCAAGCAAGACAGCAAGGGAGTAATCATGGCGAG
This sequence comes from Salvia miltiorrhiza, assembly GCF_028751815.1. Classification (NCBI taxonomy): domain Eukaryota; kingdom Viridiplantae; phylum Streptophyta; class Magnoliopsida; order Lamiales; family Lamiaceae; genus Salvia; species Salvia miltiorrhiza. The sequence continues at coordinate 2,274,383 of NC_080393.1, forward strand.
TTTGGTCTGAGAGTGTTCATGGAGTGTGTGTAGTGTGTTTTTTTCTTTCTTCCCTTTTTGGTTACTTGTTGGAGGAGTAATGGCTGCCCATTGAGTAGTGTGATTAGTTAGAAATGGGGGAGTGAGAGAGAGGGGTGTCTGGAAAGCAAGGTAGCAAGAATGGCAGATTTTAGAGAGAGAGAGAGGGAGGAGAGAGAGAGGGAGGGTAAAAGTAATGATGGCATAGTGGGAAGGTGGTGGTGGTGGTGGTGGTTTTCAAATTTCAGATAGAATCTATGGTGCTTTACTACAGTTATTAGCAACAATTATTATTGTTGGAAGAAAACAGTAACCCCCACCTAAAAATATGACACAAAATTAGTATTTGTAAATTCTACATTTAAATTTTCAACCGAAGGGAAATTTATTTGTAACTCGTTTCATTTCAACGGTTTCTTTTGTTTTTTCCGATTGAAAATATTCACCGCGATTTTCGAACTAAATTAACCTTAAATTTTTAATTCGGATAATTCATAACATTCATTTTTACATGTTTTTAATATTTTTTAAATGTCAATTTTCTAAGGAATTGAATATTTGGATAATCGTTTTGTGCTTAAATTATTTTATCATTTTATGAAATACGATACTTGCCCCTTGTTTGATGAATTTTGCATAAATATTGAACCCGAATCAGTTAAATTAATCTGAATTATGAATTGATGAATTATAACAATTATTCTAAAAGTATAAAAATAAATAGTATTAATTATAATAAAATTAGTGAGCCTATATATCTATTAACTTTAAAATTAAACTAAAATACAAGATAATGATATTAATGAAAAAAATTGATTATAAATTAAAACAAAATTGATAGTAAAACGCGCAGTGAGATATAAATAAATGGAATGGAAGTACTAAATTTTGCATTTTCAAATGAAGAATATCGACAATTGCCAAGTGAAATTTTATTTTATCTCAGTGTTTATGGGATTTTTTTTTTAATGTCTATTGCAAATCGAAACAAAGAAAACGACGATAGGCCAAATGTGTGACGCTATATTTTCGTTCATTTTTTTTTTTTTTGAATTTTCACAAACCCAAAAAGTGCCGTCACCAAAATAACTTGAAATAGCAAATGTTTATCACAATAACGAAATAATCCTTTTTATTAGATATAACGTTTATCTTTAAATGATGTGAAGTTGAGGTGACCATATTGTTTAAAAATTGCAAACTCTATTAATTTGAAGGCCATAAAATAATTTAAGGGGACGAGAAAAATAAATTTATAGAGTAGTATTATTTTTAATAATTTGAGAAAATTGAAGAAACTGATCAAGAGTGTGAAGTTTATTTAAATGCGCAAAACGGATCACAAACCTTTTTTTTAGGCAAAATAACAGGCATATTATTATTTCAATTAAATTCGACTGATCAACGTAAAATTAAACATACCTTATAATTAAAAGAAAACGCAAAAATAAAGATCCAACCTCTTGAAAATTAAACTCTCAAATCAATAAAATTGTAAAAGAGGGTTCCAACTTCCAGTGTTCAAATAGAGCCATAACTACTACGAAAAAATCAATTTAAATGGGGTTATTATTAAAGGTAATTAAAATGGTTGATATTTATGAATTTGAGTAATTCCTTTAAAAATAAAAAAATTGTACTTGCATTTTGAAATTTGAAATGGATGGATCTCAAATCCACTAAAACTACTACAATTACAATTGAAAAAAAAAACAAAAAAAAAACTTTGATGCGAAAAAAAAAATCATATATTTAGCAAATACTCAATTTTTTTGGAAAAGAGGAAAAGTACTTATTTTATGTAGGTAGATTATTATTTGTTTTTTCCTGAAAAAATAATTGTATATTATAAAAATGTTTTGTTAGATCAATAAATCTTGGACATGTTGATTCACGTGGAACAATGTCTCGGGAAATTGGGATTTAATTATAGGCCTCTAAGCAACATAGCGTATTTGCAAATCTCAATAATTAAATATTTCTATTTTATTTTTCCATAGTAAAAAAGAAAAAGAAACCATGTGCTACAAACAATATATACGTGAAAATGGAATTTGAATGGAAAAACATAATTAAATTCAATAATGACAAATAAAAATAGAATAAGATCTTAAAAGAACTTTCCTAACTAGTAGGACCTCCTTCTATAAAAGACAAAGTTTTTTATGTTTTGGCTGAATCTTTTATTTCAACGTATATAAACCATAATGTCAAAGATAAGAAATAAGATAATTTTAGTCATCAAAATCTCATATGTAATGAAATTTTGAAATTTAACAATGTGTTAGTCACAAAATTATCATTTCGTTTCATCTCATGGTTATTCTTTTTTGTTCCTTTTCATCAATTTTTATTGATAGAACTATGAAAGCAGTCGCGAGTTTTATCGATTTCTTGATCTTTTTTTTAATATATAATTAACATATGTGATTGGTTCATAAATTGAATATGATATGAGCTCATCCAGTTTATATAATTTTGGTGAAAATTCGACATAAAGTCTCATCCACCGAAGGGACAAGAAATCTCATCCATTATACTAAAAAAAACTATTTTAATTATTAAAATAATAATTTACAATATCAAAATAATGAGGAAAAAAAAGCATGACATGTTCGTTGTCATCGTGTGTGACTTGTCATAAATTATTGAATCAAATAGGTGCAAGGAACTTATGAATTATATTTATGTATTCTTACTTTCTTAGCAACTTTAGACAAAACAAATTCCTAATCTACAATAAAAGTTCTCTCTCCCATCCACTTAACATGGCCTCTTCGCTATTTTGGATCGTCCCATTATAAATCGTTCACTCTAAAAAGAAATTTTTTTCATTTCATAAAAAATTGTATGTTCAACCATTTTTTTTATCACTTTTATCATTTAATCAATTTTCTTCTTAATAGTCGTGTCCGAAAATAACGAGTCGTGCTTAGTGGGCCAGAGGGAATATGATTTTACAATTTAGTATTTGATGTACCATCCTTGTGGCCGCTAATGTGTTGTGAAATCAATGACTTGCACGAAATATAGGTGCCTAATTAGAACAAAAATAATGTAAAATAATAATAATGTGACCAAACAAAACAAGTTTGCTTTTATTAGATGTATGATAAAAGTTTGTGTGTGTCCGTGCATGTGAACCACTTTAATAAATAATGTGCTATGCAAACTGCAATCATGCATCAATCCATCTTTTTATTTCAATTAGAGTAAATAATACTTCAACTCATAAATCGGCCGAAATCTATGGGTTTATGAGGTTTAATTAATTTCACATGATAATATCATAGTACAGATATATGCCTCTTGATTATGCTAATTAGCTTTATTTTTCTAGCTCATAGTAAGATGATCTGCCCCAATCTAATCAACTTTAATAATACAAATCATGTGATAATTAAATCCAAGACCTCATTTGGATAAACCCCAAAATATTATTTGGGTGAAATATAGTTTTGTTTTTTGAAGGGTTGGGTGAAATATAGTTACTTGAATATTTTATTACTATTATAAAAGTGCTATTCCTACAAAATTTTGATAGTCACATATTTTTTTTTAAGTTTGGATTAATTGCAAATAAAACCACCCCTTATAATTCAATTTGCAATTACATAAATATACGCAATTTAAATTGATTTGACGGTTTAAATATTTTTATCAAGCTCGTTTTTCCGGTAGGGCGGTAGCTCGTTTATATATTCGGGTGTTCGAGCTCGATTCGAACTTCTATCTTGATGATCGAGCTCGGCTCGTCACTCACTTACTGAGCTCGAGCTCGGTTCGAGTTCGGCTCGGGTGATGCTCGATAATGTCGAATTCGAGCTTTAGCTCGAGCTCGACTCGTTAGATGTTCGTATATATATGATGTTCAAGCTCGAATTTGTTATAAATTTAAGAAAATCTTTTTAATTAATACATGTTATTCGAGTTCGAGCTCGACTCGGTTAAGACTCGTGTACTAACTCGATTGAAGGCTCGACTGAAGATTTGTGAACAGGCTCGCTAACATATTCGTGAACAATCGAATTCGAACATGTTCGCGAGCTCAACGAGCCGAACATTGCCAGGCTCGAGCTCGGCTCGATAAAAATTTCGAGCTCGACTCGTTTATTATCGAATCGAGCTCCGAACGAGCTTTTTTCGAGTCGAATCTCAAATAGCTTGTGAGTAGCTCTGTTTATTTCCAGTCTATTTTTGCCTTTTGTCAGTATATTTTAGTAGCATTTGTAGAATATTTGCAATTCTACCACCTTTATGTAATCAATTTTTTTCTGCTAAAAAAAATAAAATTAAACATCATGCAATTCAACGATAGTGCAACATTATCAGAAGCAATTCACAAAAATCCCTAAAAATGAAACTTAAAAGGATAAAAAGTGCGACAAGAAAGAAGAAAAAACTCTCACAGCTTACGATCCGATTCCGGGAGGCCACAGGAGAAAGTTTCGCCGTCGGTCGGAAAACTGTGATCGGAACTATCTGGCGATGGAGAGGACGCGGCGGATTGCACTTCCCGACGCTGCTGCTCCAGCTGTGCTTTCTCGAGATAGGGTTTGAAACCGAGTTGCAGAGTCAAATAACCGAAAGATAGTGCTCCGATCACCACCAACGCCGATCTCATGGCGTTTGCCTTCGCCATACCTCCCATTTCCGTCGTCGTCTACTACTCGAGCACGATTTCGAGCTTTTGTAATTTTTTATGATTTTGTTAATTCCAATTTATTTGCCCCTTTCTAATTTTCAGGCTACTGTTAAATAACTACAGATATCTTTATATATATTTCTATTTATAGGAAGTAGTTGGGCCGAAGTCGTATAGAAGGGCCTGAAAGAAGTCAAGCCCAATCCATATAGAGGGCCCAATCTAATAAGAGATATAATCCATTATTTTTCCTTTTTTATTCAACACTCTTGTTTGTATTGCAAATAATAAAATAATAATTGATTTCTTAAAAAGTGAACACAAAACAAATTAAAATTGAGATTATAAATTAAACAAGTCCTAATGTTCAGGTAAGTAAATAATTAACAACAAATAAAGTTACTGACTTGATGGAATTGAATTCTTTATTTTTCACTAACAATTATTTACAATTTTTATTGAAAATGAGACTGTGGAGTTCGAATTTTCACTCTAGTGCAATGAGTTTATAAACAATGTGAAATATTTTTTTCTTTATTTTGAAGATAATCAATAATAGTTTTCCGAATTTTCATTTTTCCAGGAATTTAGTTGCAGGGAATCCTTCTTATTATTAAATATATGAGTTAATATGAATAAAAAAAACTTAGCACCTTCACAGTTAGCATTCACAGATTGAATGATCATCTGTTTTTCCTTTCGATCCAAGCATCCAATTCACTCGGTGTAAGTTTATAGCCTCTCTTACTTGCATAATCTTTGACTTGTTTCTTTTCAAGAAAACCTCGTTGTTTTAGTTTGTCTTTCTATATTTATCTTTTTTCACATTTATCTCGAATTCAAGCTCATCATACCCTTTTGTGGAGCATGTTCCAGAAAGATTGAATCTCTTAAATACTAATTTTTGACAGTTTTAAGAAAATTTTATGGTGGGATTATCGGGTGCAGTAATCAGGAGGCAGCAGTTCTTGATTAGGTGCTTAGGAGATTACAGTGGTAGCAGCAAGAATATCTGCAATTCTACCACCATAAAAATGCAATCTTTACTGAGTGGTGGTAGCCCTTCAATGGAGGTTGATGCTGTCACCATCTTGAAATCAATCACTCCATCTCTAGAACCTTCCAGGCATAAAGGCCAAGCTGGTGATAATTTTCTTCCTATTTTACTTCAATTTGGTAGATAGTTCTAGAAAGTTTGTAGTTAGTTATACATATTCCGTTTTCCTTTTATAGAATAATTCTTTGATTTCGTTTGTAATATTTTGGTAATTTACTAAAATTTTGGGATGCTCTGAGCTTTCACTTGAGTTTAGTCCTTTATTTGTTGGAGGTCTTTAATGAACCCTAATTAGGGATTGGTGAATCCTAATTAGGGTGGATGCACCGTGCATACGGATGTACACAAGTTTTTGCCTTTTTTGTTTATATGCATCCGTAGATAGAGTCATGATGTTTCACTGTTTTTAAGCAATAGTTTGAGATTTACAGACTTCGTTACGTAGGATGTCAGCAGAAAAAAGGTTGATTTTGAGGAAGGAACAGTTCATTATTGCCACTGAATGTAACTTTGGGTGTAAGGACTATCCTTGCTTAGAAATGTTTTGTAATTTCTAAATTGAGATTCAGATTTTCTACGCTCTTCTTGATATTAATTGATATTGATTGTTTTGGCAAGATGAGAGCTATTGTAGTTTGCTCGATCCCGTTAATGACTAAAGGAATTGTTAGAATTGTCAGTTTATTATATGGATAAATTCGTGTTAGTCTGCTCTCTTGCTTAGAAGTTTTTAGTAATGTCTAGATTAGATTTAGATTTTCTATTCAACATTGTTTGTTTCGACAAGATGAGAGAGCTATGTAGTTTGCTTGATCCTGTTGGTAATGGTTAAAGGAACATTAGAATGGTCAGTATGTTATTTGGCTCAGTGTAGGGCATATATTGTGGTTGTTTTGATCGATTCTGAGCCCGATGAAAATGTAAATTTGGGTATAGGCATTTTGCTACTTTACAACTTACGAAAATGAAGAGACACAGATATCTATTAGTGAGAAAGAAGGTGGACTCTCTGGTTAACATTGTACTAGACCTCCATTTTTATTTCACATATCATAAAAAGGCACTTTGTACAACTATTAAGGAGGATTGCAGTGAATGTAACTACTCGTCTACTCTGGATTTCAGAAAACTCGACTATAATCATCCGCTATCTAGTGTCTAAATATGTTTTCTGAATGCTGATGCTGTACCAGGGAAGATCGCAGTTGTAGGAGGTTGCCGTGAATACACTGGTGCACCGTACTTTTCTGCTATTTCAGCTTTAAAAATCGTTAGTTTTCCTCATGTTAATCTCCCTTTTCTTCTTCTACTTCCTCGTTGTCACCTTCCTCCATTCCATTTGGAATATACTTTCTGTTAATCAAATGCCTATGTCTTTAGTCCGGATCAAGAACATGTATATTTTTGCAGGGTGCTGATTTGTCGCACGTGTTCTGCACAAAAGATGCCGCCCCGGTTATTAAAGGCTACAGTCCCGAGTTAATTGTGCACCCTATACTGGAAGAGTCATACAGTGTTAGGTGAAGATTACTCGTAAAATATATTCTCTTGCTCCGTAGAGTTAACAGACCTATAGTTTTAATTATTCACTCTGATTGCTTGTAGCATTCTAAAATGATTCATTTCAGGGATGAAGATAAGAAATCGGTATCAGCCAAAGTTATTGAAGAGGTTGATAAGTGGATGGAGCGATTCGATTGTCTAGTTATCGGTCCAGGCCTTGGGAGGGACCCGTTTCTCCTGGTAGAGAAGAATATTTTTGGTTAAACATATAGTTTTAAATGTTGTGAATTATTGACAAAAGTATTGATATATGGTAGAGAAATAATGGAATTCTGGCCTATAAAACCATCACATACCCGTATATAATCCAAACGATCGAACCATTTGTAAACACGGTTTTGTCTCCAGGACTGTGTAAGCAACATAATGAAGCGCGCGAGGCAATCCAATGTTCCAATGGTTATAGATGGGGTGAGGTTTACAACGTGAACTTTACTTTTTTTAGACACACACACCATATTCTTATTTTGTTATCTTTTTTGCAGGACGGGCTTTTTCTTGTTACAAATTCTCTTGATTTGATCAGTGGTTATCCCCTGGCTGTCTTAACGCCCAATGTAAACGAGTACAAGCGCCTTGTGCAAAAGGTTTTGCAATGTGATGTAAACGATCTTGATGGAGCTCAGCAACTACTTTCGCTTGCAAGAGGGTAAGTTCTTTGTTTATCTTCTTTACTTGTGTTCAGACATTGCGTTTACACTTTACTACACACCATCCATTCACCTTCATATTTGGGAATTAAAGTTTCTTTACCCTTATTTAATCTTGGGAAATATTCTACATATTAGAGAATCATAAGAGTGTGTCTGCATGCATCTGAGGTCTACCTTTCCCAAATCATGATAATTTTCTGCTCGAGTGAATTTAATGGTATTGTTACACCCTAATCTCCGAAATAATCTTTTGTCGAGCAGAGTAGGAGGCGCGACCATTTTGAGGAAGGGAGGATCTGATTTCATCAGCAATGGCGAAACAGGTAATTTTTGCATATTAAATCCTGTTCTTGGGGATAAAAGTACTAAATCATGCATCTTATCAACCATACAAAGTGAACGCCCCCTTACTGTCATACATTGACATATGAAGCCTTTAACAATACAAAACACCCTTTACATAACTTGAATATCATAATTTCCCTCGAAGGAGAAGCAATTAGGGGGGACTCAAAACTACATTTAGTGGTTTTTCAATAAAACCTATAGGCAAAGCCCGTTGCACATCGCTCATGTGTGTATTTTTTCGAGAGTATAACACTTGTAGGAACGCTAATTGTTCTGAAATGTATAGTTCATGCGGTGAGCAGTTTTGGTTCTCCAAGGCGATGTGGTGGCCAGGGAGATATACTCTCTGGAAGGTAACACTTAATGATGCGAGCTGCACGTTTTCCACGTGTGAATTTGAACTAGCGTTTTGTGTTCTAACTCGAAGATACATGAAATCACGGCATGCTTTTGATATTGTCTCCTGTTGCACTTGCAGCGTGGCTGTATTCGTGTCATGGGCCCGCCAACGTGCTGCTAAAGCGGAGCCGAGCATGAGTCCGACAGTGATGGGGTGCATTGCAGGCTCTGTTTTGCTGAGAAAGGCTGCTTCACATGCATTTGAGAGTAACAAAAGATCTACGCTTACAACGGACATCATTGAACACTTGGGAAGAAGGTTTGGTGTCTTGTACAATTTAACTGGATTTTCTCAGCAGTGTTGCACACATATGCTAATTTTGTTTTCTCAACTGTTATCTTATGCAGTTTGGAGGAGTTCTGCCCGGTCAGTCGATAAAACGACGTCGTTACAGGAGTAGGAAGCGACGTGAGAAAGATGAGTATATTTTTTTTGTGTACTTTTATTTGTTTATCCCATGTACATTAGGATCTTTCAAGGGTTTAAATAAGGTTGATTTTGCCCAGATATTTTTGAAACAGTCGAAATGTTGAGATCTTTTGCTTTTCACGTACTTTCTATTTGGGCATCAAAACGGTTCTGTTTTGAACCGTTTTGATGCTCAGTGGATAGTGTTGTCCATGGGCCGAAAACCGCGCCGACGCTTCATGGTTCACTCGGCGGCAATTCATGGTTCACCTCGAAGGTGAACCGTAGCCTCCGTGATCAGCGATAGCTGATTACGGTTTCAAGATTCAACTGCATATATATAGAGTTGGGAGAATGTTATCTTTCGTGATAAATGATATAATAAAGAATAAATTAATATAAATCTATGAATAATATATTTGTAATGCACGAATAACAGTAATTTAGTTAATGTAGTGAAATTTTTACCTTCTACAGGATTCGAAGAAAAAGAAAGTGTAACAAAATTCGGATGGGCCCCACTTTTTGCAAATCTTAGAGGATGCAATATTTAAAAAGATTTTGAACTATTTGAGTCAAGATTTGTTTTTCATCATCTCAAATCTGCTCGTGTCATAAAGTTAATAACGGATTAAGGTTCAAGCCGTTTTACAATTTCACAAAATTCAAATCAGAAAATCAGTAATAGATTAAAATTTAGACCATAAACTACAATATTTTTTTATTTTATTAATATTCATCATACATGCAGATAAATATTACTCCACCCGTCTCTTAAGAGTATGCATCACTTTCAGTTGCATATATAATTACACTCTAGAGAAGTAAAACAGGAGAATACAACACGATTCAAAATAAATAATTTTTAAATGATTTCGACAACCCAAAATGCAGCATTCCATTAAGGGGCACACAAACTCTCCAAAAATCCTAGATAAAATGCCGGCAAAAACGAGCTTAAGCAAAGTTGTTTGCAATAAGTTTCAATTATATCATGCATATTAATGAAAATCACAAAGTTTAGAGTCGATCATCTCGAGTTGATTAAGTTGTACATTGCAAAAGCAAAAACTTCAAAATGAAAGAGTACTGTGATTCAATCTACGGTTGGTTGCATTACACTAAGACAGGAATTCCATATAGCTATGCTGGGATCTTCACATATTCCCCTAGCTCAAGCTCCATCCCCCATAACTTCTGCAAATGCAACTTTCATTAGGTCTTCTTTCGCAATGTACTCGCAACTAATCGAAACAAAATCTCATCATAATATATACTATCTCCGTCCACCAAGAGTATATACAACAATTACTCAGATTTGACGTCCACAAAGAGTATACTACTTTTCTTTTCTAGACATAACCCCACTTTCAATAATATATGGTCTCACAATCAATTCAACCACAATCACTAATTTCTACTTCACACACATCTACAAATTATTTTCTTAAAACCTGTGTCCACCAAAAGTTGTATACTCTTGGTGAACGGATGTAGTACTATATATGATGGAGTCTTGTGTTAGACCACGTGACAGGTCGAGATCTCCAAACCCTATCAAACACCAATGATGCTACAAATATGCCACTCGATGAGTTTGGATTCAGATATGGGCACCGTCTCACCAATTTTGACCCGTCACATCGTCTTACACTAAGTTTTCATGATACTTATATAAGCACAAAAGGATCATATTTCATTGCACCAGAAAAACAATTTAGTCGCGTCGAAATTGCAAAAGTTAGCATAAGATATACTCATATATGCCAAAACAACAAGTCAGCAACAAAAACTAGAAAAGAGAGCAAAATATCAAACACCTAAAATAATGAAGAGGCACCCACCCCCGCCAGTACATCCGGATGGACGGTTCATTTGCCCTAATTAAATCCTAAATCGGGGTTGATGAACCCTACTAATTGGATTTAATTAAGGTGGATGCACCGTACATCCGGATGCACATAAGTTTTTGCAAATAACAGAAAGCAGTTAAATACAGTTGATATAGCTGAGGCAAAGGCTGATATCAGATCCCAGAGTGTCTAACCTGCTTAAGAATCCGGCGGTGGTGGTGGCTGCTGCGGCCACATTTGCTGAGCCATATACGGGCGCGACTGTTGACCATACATGCCTGGATCCACAGGCTTGCCCACGTACATCCCGGGAGCTCCAACAGGCGGAGCAGATTGTTGCGGCATGTAATAGTAAGGAAGCCCCTCAGTAGGAGCTCCAACGGGAAGAGCTCCTCGGGGCATTGACGCGAGCACCTCATCTTTCAGATCCTCCCTGGGTACAATATCAACCAAGAAATCGAATATGTCCGTCCTTGTTATCGCAGCTGCGATGTCGTTCTTCTGGAGCGTCCTCCTTTTGTTCTCCTCAGTGTGATTCCACGCTCGTAAAGTTAGCTCGAGAATGAACATTTCACAGGCTCGCGCAAAGATAACGGGTGCTTCTGCTGAGATCATCCTAACATCTTCATCTGCTTTCATTATCTTTTTTATCCTGGCTAACGGCAGGCTATGGTTCTTAAAATCTGTCGCCTGATCGATTTCTTCGTATTGGGTGGCCCAGAAGTTCTGGAGTTGTTGCTGCAATTGCTGCTGCTGCTGCTGCTGTATGTGCTGATATGCGAGTTGGTGTTGCGCCATCTGAGCCGGAGATGCAGAGAGACCGGCAGCTCGGGGAGATTGAGACGAAGCAGCAGGGGAAGACCCTCCTGTCATTTGGTTAGCTTGATACGGGTTCACACTATACGGCATCTGAGCTGAGCTTCCCATACCTGGAGCCTGACCATTTCCTTGCTGATCCATGACTGACGGGCTCTCTCAGGAAAGTTTAGGCTTTTGACTGACTGACAGGTAACGTAAATAAGAACAACATCAAAATATTATATGAAGAAATGATAGGAAAGAATCGAAAAAAATCAGGGATAGTGGCTACATAATGTGTACGTATTAGCACAATATGAAATCATAACCTCCCTAATATAGATACTTGTATACAGAAAGAATCATTTCAATTTAATATGAACTTGGATGTTAACATGAATTAAATGTACAAATACAACACACAACTTGTTAGATCCACAATTCAAAAATCAAGAATTATGTGACCATATCACTGACATCACTTACTATACAAAGTAGCGCTCCAAATTATCCAATTAAAAGTTTATAACGACTGAGATATATCAATAAGTATCCGAATTTTAAAACTTGTGAAAGTGGTCTAATGTAAAATATCAAAGAGGTGGTTTTTAAATCTTTAATCATGTAGAAAACTACAAATGTAATTGTCTAACTAACGGATCTATGATCAGCAAATAACAACTTGCCACATACACTGCCAACCACGTAAGAGATAAAAGAATCATTATATATGTAAACATGCCATCAATTTTGTGATACAGCCACATTATCAATAGTGCATGAAAAGGTATGTTTGATTCATCAAGCTACCATTTGAATTGTCAAACGTTACCTAAGACTTCCGTATCCTTTCTTATGTTATATCTTTGCTTAGGGGCTCAAAATTAAGTTCCTCAAACTATCACATACAAGTCGTCATATCAATGCAGTAACTTCTGTAGGGGTAAAAAAAAAAAGGAAATAACAGAATAATTATGAATGTAAACTCACTTTTAGTTTAACGACAGTTTGCTATGTTTATAGTCTGGAACGTAAGCAATTCATTACTCTGGATATCTTCATTTTGTCGCTATTCAACAAGCCTAATTTCCCGGAACCAATAAATCGCAAGTTATGTGAAACAGCCACGTCATCAAGAATACCACGTGCAACCCCGAAAGGCATAATACTATTTGATTCACCGTCAATCTAGCGTTTGAATCATAAAATGCTAATTAAACATTTTCATGCTATGCCTATACCTTTGCTTACGTGACTCAAAATTAAGTTCCTCAAGAGATCTCATGAAAGTCATAGGCTAAATTTATACATGTTCAAGAATACAAATAATAAAATTGGAGCAAAATTCAGCAGATCATTCAAATTACTCATACCATATGTATTAATATCACAAACCTAAACACAAGTAAGAACACCCTTGCTACTTAAACAACTGAAACCTACTGCCACCTTTGCCTTCTTCTACCTTCAAATTAATAAGAAAAAATTGTGTTAAATTGTTCCTTTCATCCACCGATTCAAACCATGAATCTATCCACTCATACACATTTTCATACAAAACTCACCCCCTACCTACAATTCTTATCAACGTTTGACTACATATTCCACTAAAATATGCAGCTCAATCACAAATCATACATAACACGCAAACAATTAGGTGATTCCAAAAACATATACCACCAAAACACACACACACAGAGAATAAAATCAGCACACATACACGGCGTCAATACCTCTTACAAAACGCTAATACGAACTTCAAACCTTACGAGTTGAGGCACAAATTTGATTTTGAGCCAGAAGCAGCTGAGCAGAAATAACAAAGCGAAATCAACAAATGAAAAAACAAAAAACGAAAAAGAAAACCGCGTACTCACATACCTTTGAGTTGCAGCTGAGAGTGGTGAAGGGATTTGAGTAGAAGATGAAAGCAACGAAACTAGGTTTTTGGGGGAAAATTAGATTATGTAGTCCATACAATTTCGTCACCTATCAAATTCATTGATTAAGTATGATGGCATGTGTGCAATCACACACATACACATACATATATATATAAACACACATATACGTACATAAACGCTGTATGTATATATATGTATAGGTGTAACGGAGAGTGCTGGAACTTGGAAGTTTGGTTGGCCAAACTCCATAATTCGGTACTACCCAAACTGACCCTATTCGACTAACTTTTATTATTATTATTATTTTATTTATGAAATAAAGTACAAATATTTTTTGAACTATATTTTAAATTAAATGTAAAAAATTTGTGTCTTGAAAATCAGACCATTAATCTTACACAAAAATTTGGGTATAACTGGGTGTTCCGTACAACCGAATTGATCCGTAATCAGAATAATGTTATATATACGATTCAGATCAGAGTGCAGATTATGGTTTAAATGCGAGTAGGAAGGTATACCCGATTGTACCCAAGACCACCTCGTTATTAACAAAATGATAACGATTTTGAGCGGATGAAATGTTGAATTTGACTAAATATTCCATGGGATATATGCATCTTATACAAAAATGTGGGGATATTAAAAAAAAAAGTTATTATAGTAACTATTAAGGTTGAGAAAAATAAACTAAACTAATGTACCGATATATCGACACTTTGAACTATTCAATAGTATATTTGTTGACTTTCATCTATCAAAGTCGAGATAATTTATTCTTGAATATTTCGGATTAAGGGCATCTTTCGATTGTACATTGAATTACTAAACTAAGTGCAATTATGCAATAATTCATTTCAATAGTAATACTAAAGTATACATTATTTTAATATGTGAGTGTCCTGCGTGGGACCATCTTATAGATCAAAATTTATGAGATTGGGTCAAAACTCAAATTCAAACACCAATATATGTATTCCCTCCGTCCCACGAAGCATGACACAGTTTCATTTTCAATCTGTTCCACGAAGCCTGACACGTTTCTAAAAATGACAAAAAAAAATTATTCACATTTTCATCTATCACATTTAAGACACAAAATACCAATTTCTTATTCTCATGCCGAAAAGAACTATGTCATGCTTCATGTGACCGAGGGAGTATAATATATTATCATAAAAAAGAAACACGTTGCACAAGTTCTTGTTCTTTATCATAAAAGAAAATTTAAAATATAAATAAATTATATACTATGATACATATTTCATGATAAAATATTTCATATGCTGTAATAATAAATTATAGTATACATTATAAAATGCATTCATTTATAATTATTGTAATTCATATAAAAATTAACGTTTTAAATTAAATCAAAATTCTTACTTTGAGAATTCTTTTATTTCATTATCTCTATATACAATGTATATACATGAATAGTGTGACCCACGGGATTTAAAGCTCCAAAAAAGATAGAAGCAAATCCAAAACAAAGAAACGAGAAAGCCACGACAATTCACCTAAATTTTCACACAACGACAATTAAACAACGTGACCTCAAATGCTTTCCACATGCATCACTTCCCCAAAATAGCCCAAAGTCGGTTCAAACATCTCTCAAATAAAAATTTGCACATAAAGAAATTTACACATAGGTGTGCATGTGTTGGCCAATCGGCAAGGAATTAATGTTTAAAACCAAAAGTTTCGGATTCGAGTCTCCTGTGACGTGGTCTTTAAATTTCTTTATTTAATATTGTTAATCTATCAAAAAAAATTGCACAAAAAAAAATATTCACATGTGTTGTCTTGACGTGGCAAGTTGGAATATTGACGTATGCTCATCGGACATTTTAAAAAATAACGTTGTATTAGACATTTCTAAACAACATCATTTTGAGAGGATTTATAAAATGCCTAAGTCTGGAAATTATAGGGTTTCTGTAGAGTTAGAAATGTCTAGAAATTGAATTTGTGATAAAATTGTTATATCATTAAAATTTATGTTTTGTTTTTTTTTTTTTTTTTTTCTTATTTCAAAGTTCATGTGCAAAATCAGGCTACTTGAAATTAAGTTTATGTATTTAGACGTCAATAACCTTTTATTCAATATTAAATCTTGTAAATAGACGAAGATATGTAAGGGTATGAGATAAGTATATTATGTGGTAGCAACCGTAGTAAACTGTGTTATATATAGTTGGCCCAAAAGCTGAAACCCCAAACAATATAAGCCCAAATTATAACATTAATATAACACGAATCCTAGAAATAGCCAATATTTGGTTTGATTAGCCCATTTAAGCCCAAGTAAATCACGATAAATGGGCTTCGGCAGCAACGTTACTATTGGACAGAATAATAATTATCTAGTAGTAATACATAATTTCGTAACACGACATCACAAATATAAATGATATGATGCGATGCACTTATACTTTTTTAAACAAATAAATATCATTAGTTAAGTCTATGTACTGTTAGGATATAAATAATCAATTTTTACATATAATTGTTTCATTAATGCCATGTAATTTTATCCTGTAATCATGTGAAATACTATGATTTTACTTGTGTTATTGCTTATATTAATTGTTACATCGTTTGTTGAATAGTTGATGGTAATTGATTACTCAATGAAATGTGATTAGCTAGGAATTACCCAATAAAGTGCCACTGAAATAAACCATATTATTACACAACTAAGAAAAGACTATACAAAATACAAAGGATTTGAAACTCCAACAGCATTGTGAGAGATAAAAAAAAAGTAACAAACAAGCCCTAAAATTAGCACAACTTCTTTTGACATACCAACTAAAAGCCTTAAATTATCCCTACTTTCTTGACACCAAACTCTTCCATTTATTTACAATGCTCTCTTTCTCTCTCTTTCCCTCTCTTCTCTCTCTCTCTCATATGCCCACCACTTCCTTGTGGTGCCCTTTGAAATAACAGACCAACTCATAGAGTTCAAAGCCTCATCTATTTTGTGGCTGCAACAATGCTTGGCCCTTCCACCTGAAATATCACAACACCACACACACAATAAATACTCGAAAAGTCGGCACGGCGAAGATGTGGCTGCTAGAGCTTAAGCTTTAAATAGTAGATAGTTACATGTCAAATTTCACCCAATGATGAACATCAATCACAAATAAGCAAATACTAAAAGAGTTTAACTTACCATGAATTTAGCTCCCCATATCTCCTCCTCCTGAGCAGGGATAGCTGTGATCTTATTTTTCGGATTCTCGTAGCTTCTAATCTCACCAACTGCTGTGGAGAAGAAGCATCCTGACAAACGGAGCATACACATGGATTTTATGTGTTAAACACAAATCACTACCACATAAAAGAAAGATGGTGACAACATATCTGGAGGTAATATATCAAAGTGGAAGTCTTACCTTGTGGGAAAGAAGCAAGGGACTTCCCACAAGCACCCTTGAGCAAGTTGGCATCATCAGCAAACGCGACGTATCCGTCAGCAGTGATTCCCCAATAGAGAGGAACCTTAGCATTTGGGTCCTGTCACAACACCACCAACTCAAATTAAGTTTATTGGTTAAAACCAATAGACCAATGATAATCATTTAGTTAGGTAAATGACTAAATGTAAGTGTAGTTATTCACCGTAGCCACAAATAAAGTCGAAGTGGACTTGTCGAAGACTATGAAGGCAAAGTTCCCTTCAAGATGGCCAACAACATGATTCGGTGGATAAGGTGCCCTATCGCGAAGCGTCTTGTATGCTTCAATCATCAAAAGCACCTCGTTTGCAGATTTCGCAAGCCCGTATTGCTGCTTAAGGCTCCCCAAGTTGTCGAGTACGCCTTCAAACAAGCAGAATATTTCATCCTTCACTGCAAACGATCTGCAATGTTTTCATCCAAAATCAGGCTCATTCAACCATCACACGATCAATAAACTAGCATAAACTATTATTGATAAGTACAGTTGATAAACAGAGATTAGGATCCTGTCTTGATCAAAATTATAGACACTCTAGAAGTCAACAGTGGACCTACCAAACAAGGAAAACAGACATGGCCCATCATGCATCATGGAGTAATTTTAAGTTTTCATTTATATCTCAACTACCCTATCTGTCGGCATTTTTCCTGAAGCTATTTGCATCACTCCAAAGTAGTGGAAAAATAGGCCAAACTAAATCTTTTTTTCTCATCTACTAAGAGTCGGATATGGATGTGTATCTATGTAAATTTCAGGTATGGCAACTTAATTGTATTAAAGGATAAACCTCTTCAGATTATGGCATAGTTAGATGAATTAATTTTAAAATAACATAATAAAACACAGGGAGTTCTAATCTGTTAAGAAATCTAAGGAATTAAAAAAAGTCAACTAATCTTATCTTGCTATTTTGGATCTACTTTTCCTATGGCTATGGATGGGTGCACATCAAGACAGGTCTAGTCTTGACTAGAATTCATTCCGCATCGTCTTCGTATTCTGTTATGGGTTTGTCGTCATATTCGATTGCACCATTATTATCCACCTCGATACAATAAATTAAATTTAAATTACACCTAAATTTAGGAACATGAAAAATAAAATCAGAATCATTAAATTCCAGTTCTTGCACCAATTATGTATATAATTTTCTAATACCTCCCTTAAACATCGTTGATCACTAAGATCATGATCACAATCACAATCAACAAGGCTATTAAAAGTGACGGAGCAACAAATCACGAAATTATTTGATTTCCATCTTTCTCCATCTGAATCATATTCATATTCTATTATTCTATCAATAGACGATTAACAAATCGCAAAATAACGAATTATTGAATTATATTATCTCATTATCTTAGAGCAAAGTTCAAAAACCACATAAAACATAAAAGTATCACAAATAATTTGCATAATCCGACTATAAACCACAGCTAATTAATTCCATCATAATGCAGCCACTAAACAAACTCGGTCCTCCAAAAACATACCACTCTAAATGATCCGATTCTCTGCATAATATACGTTGCAATCAAACAAACAATTCAAATGCTCAAAATACAAAAAATACTCAAAAATCGTCAATTAGATCATCATTAACCGACGATCAAAACCGATTTCATCCACTGTGCATACCTCGGCAGCAAAGCAGACTGATTGCTGTGAGAGTAGGCCAGCTGGACATCATCGCCGACCTTAACGGAGACCGCGGAAGCATTGGCGTCGAGGAATCGCGCCACCAGCTTGTCCGCCGTCACTTTAGGCGACGGCGTCCGGCTCCCCGCTGCCACCAGCTCTTCCGGCGGCGACATGATCGAGCTGCTGAATACTCCCAACATTTTCTCTCTCCTCTCTCTAGAAATGGAGATACACACAGAATAATATGCTTCTATTACAGTGGCTGAAGGGTATGGAAATGGAATGGAAGGAAATACAGAGAGGGGCGATTTGGATTTATAGAAAGAAAGGTGAGGGTGTTTTCGTAAATTCACGACTTGAATCCATTTTTATTTTATTTTGAATAATTGGGAGAAGGTTGTAACTTGCAGCTTACCTCCCCCGATTAATGCCTCCTTACACTTTAGTCTCTAATTTTATTAAATATTACTACGTAAGATAGGGATAAAGTTAGTTTCCATCTCAATAAAGCCAATTTAATGCATTTTGTGGTTAGAAATAAATGATGAAAAAGTCACCAACTTTTACCCTTGTAGATTGTAGTTACTTCATAGTGTTTTTGGCCTTTTATATATGAGAGAACTATTTTTCCAATCCCGTTTGATGGCGATGTTTTTCCACTTTAGATGGTGATGTATTATTATTGTATTGTATTATTTGATGTTGTGGTCCCACACGCAAGGCGTTCTCGCCTACGTGTGGTGATGTTTTTCCACCGTTGAATGGTGTTGAGCTCCCGCCTGCGTGCGGGTTACATAATTGATTGTATTCAGATGCCTCTTGTAACTTCAAAAAAAAAAATGGTAAACCAATATCTTATAAAACTACAAGTGTTATTTAATAATTAAGTTAAATAGATCAATGTCCATATCAAGATCCAAAATAGAATAAATATCTTATTGTTATTAACTTTGAAGCATGTTTGTTCTTTTGTTATTTATTGAGATTTTATTTTTTTATGTTATAATTATATCGATTTTAGTGCTAGAATATTTTTATTCGACAAATTATGAGTATTAAATAGGATGGAGATCACATTGTCATGATAAAATCAAATATGCTTTAATTTGATTTTATTATTTCAACTTTGAAACACTTATTTTATAGATTAATGATCAATTTGATCCGTTATTTGTTCTTGAAAAACAACAACTATTTATTAAATTGAATATTTCGATCTTATTCGATTTTTGCTTATACCTAAGTTCTAACACTACCTAAATAGCTATCTATATCTATAATATTTTTTTATATATAAATATTACTCTTTCCGTCTGAAAAGAGTATACAATAATTGTTTATCACTCATGACCCAAACTCAATTCAAACACAATCACACATTTTTACATGTTTGAACCCTCTATCCACTAAATTAACTATTTTATTAAAACGCGTGCCAAATATAATATTATATACTATTTGTGGAAGTATGAAGTATTTAAATTATATTCTCTCTGTCTCACTCCAATAGGTTCGTTTTCTTTTTTGAGATGTCTCACTCTAATAGACTCGTTTTTCATTTTGAGTAAA
The DNA here is from genome assembly GCF_028751815.1 of Salvia miltiorrhiza. Lineage (NCBI taxonomy): Eukaryota > Viridiplantae > Streptophyta > Magnoliopsida > Lamiales > Lamiaceae > Salvia > Salvia miltiorrhiza. The sequence continues at coordinate 2,294,717 of NC_080393.1, forward strand.
AAATGTGTACTTAATTGGTGTGGACCACACCATTTTTCTACCACTTTCCTACTAAAAAATAAATTTTCTTAATCTCCGTGCCCAAAAGAAATGAGCCTATTGGAATACGACGGAGGAATTAAGTAAGGAATTGTATTTACAACAATCTATATAAAAAGTGTCCCAACAAAAAATCTACTACCATAAGGATTATCTTTTGGACCACTTTATCTTTACCAATTACAACAAGGTGTTTTTCCAAATAGTTGACTGAGACAGCAAATCATAATTCCAAAACCAAAATTCAAGGGCTATGAGGTAAATTTCCCCCCTATTTTCATGGTAAGAAAAGGAATAAAGAAGCAACTCTGGGGCAGAAGTGATATTAGACGTAAAGAATGGGAGCAGCGCGAAATATCGGATACGAAGTGGGTCCCACGAGGGGTGGGGGGCGATGATTCCCGTGGGGGCAAGTTGTGGGGCCCAGAAGCGGAGGTTTTGGATTTTATGTGATGCCGTGTCACGCACTAGAGGTGAAAAACCAAAGCCTCGGAGAGAGCTCATCGTCTGTGGCGTCGGGTGTATTCTAGATTCCACAAGCGACGACGGAGATTCCGCCACGTGTCCTGATTCTTCTCAATTGATTTTCCCCTTTTTCTTTGAAAATTCCCTTTGATAGTAGTAGTATCTGCTTTCATTTTTTCAGCTAAAGGATAAGCTTGAAATTATTATGGTTAATCTTTTAGTTCGAATAATTATAAATACTTTGCTTTAATATTTATCTTTATTATTCGTTTAATACTCCCTCCGTCCCACGAAGCATGACACATTTCTAAAAATGACAAAAAATTTACCTTTCATTCATATTTTCACTTTTTCACCTAACACACTTAACACACAAAATACCAATTTTTTAATTCTCGTGCCGAAAAGAAGTGTGTCATGGTTCATGGGACGGAGGAAGTAGTATGAATCGAAATTTATGATCAATTAAAAAATAATCATAAATAAGCTTTAATTGATAAATTTTTTTTCATATTCGGCAGTAAACTACATCAGTTCAAAATTACAAATGCAAATTATCGATATACTCCCTCCATCCCATTAAGCTTGTTTCATTTCTTTTGGGTACGATTATTAAGAAGAGTATAATTAGTGTAGTAAAAACGGTATAAAGGTGTGATGTCATATTGTCTGCAGTGTAAACTCATTATCATATATAGAAATAAGACGAGATCAATGGGACAACCCAAAAAGGAAAACATTATAAGATCAATAGGACGGATGGGGTATTATTTACTACAATCAATCGGTATCATATCTCTCTCCGTCCCGCGAAACTTGAGTAATTTCTTTTCAGCGCGAATTTTAAAGAACTACTCCCTCTGTTTCATTACAAATTTCTCATTACTTTTGGGCACGAAGATTAAGAAATGTGTAAAAAATAGATAAAGTAAATTGGTGGAATATATTATCAAAAATAGAATGAGACATTTGTAATGAAACATCCCATTATGAAAAGATGAACATTTGTAATGGGACGAAGGAAGTAGTATTTTGTGTGTTAAGTGTGGTAGGTGAAAAAGTGAAAATATGAATAAAGGGAAAATTTTGTCATATAAAAAATGTGCTCAAACTTCGCGGAACAATTCAAAAAAAAATATTGCTCAAGTTTTGCACGAAAGGTGTAAATCTTTTTTTAGGATTTGAGAGCAAGTAAAACTGCTACATCTTGGGGCCGGTTAGAATTAGCAACCTAATGTTAATCTAAACTGAATCTAATATATGTATTGTTTGATTAGTTCTTACTACAATTTTACCAAGTTACCTTGGACTAATTTGCACTCAACTCGGACAAAATATTTGATTGATCCATAATTATAATTATCCTTTAAAAGCTCAAACAATAAAATGTCAAATAAATAACACTCCTAATGCATATAATTTGACTTTAGTTCTTTTTCTCCCCAACCTCACTTTTACTAAAAAAAGTTTAATGAATTTTTAATTGTTGAGAATCTTGTTTTCACTACTTTCATCTTATACTATCTGCAAGTTTGTAGTTGAAATCCAAAATAATTTTAATTGCAATTTTTTTATATGACAATATGATTTGTTGGGTCATGTATAAGCCTATGAAATCATTAATAATTAAATATAGTATTGTTCAATTGAAAGAATTGAATTTATGTCAAGTTCAGTCACTGAATGAATTTTTATATCGAAAAAAAGTTGTTGACAATTGAAGATGATACGTGGATGTTGTTGAAAATTTTCTATAAATATCAATCTAAAACTATAATAAATTATGGCAATTCATTGGGATTTAGTGAGATTACTAGACATGAATCTATATTTTGAGTACATCAATCTATAAGATGACTGTGAAGAGTTTAGAGTGTCTAAAGGTTGTTTTTCAACATTGAAAACTTAATAAAGTTCCGAGTTATTTATAAAGAAATTCCCATTAGGGTTGGCCCAATTGCCTAGTCGGAACTTCGCACCATCCGCTTCCAGCTCCGAGCACGAGCACGTCGCAATGAGCACTTTGAAAGCATATTTACACTTTGCACATACACAACGTCTTGAGTAGCATAAAGTTTTGACAACGTAACTCGTGAAGATGACTCGGTGATTTGGATGTGTGGTACCAGTAGTTCGCCTAGCTTGGTGGCGGCGGTTGCACGAGGCAGGCACAAGTTGGCATGTGATCGACTCGTGGCGCACTGAATTGATGCAATAGTTCGGCCTTCAGATAACGGATCTGAGCCATGAACCATCGCAACGGTTTGTGGCGGAAGTTGGGCATGCACATTATTTTTGTGAGTAATTTTGAGGAGCCTAAAGTTTTGATAACGTGACTCGTGAAGGTGGCTCGATGGTTCGGGTGTGCATGTTCGCACACTCAGTTAACTCCAAAACAATTAAATATAAGTCTTAAGACAAATGAGAATAGTAATTAATAGGACATATTTTTTTCTTAAGAACCAAAATACCTATTTATTGTCGTTGTTTTGCAATATCATCACGTTAGTTGGCTTCACTTTATGATAGATAAATGTGTTAGAATAAACTGTCTGGTGACTGGTCTATTAAGGAATTAATTATACCAATAAATTAACTATGTCTCTCTGATTATTCCAAATATATAAGATCTTAATTTTTATACTCAAAGTTATATCTTACATGTCGTCATCTGTTTGTTAAATAGCTTGAAATATTTTCCTCAAATTGAAATTGAAATTCCTTAAATAAGAAATACATCATCAATATCTTCAAAAAAAGAAAAAGAAAATAGCGACATCAGCCCAATAGAAATACATCATCAACTATTGATAGTGGTAGACTTTTTGTGCATCGAGATTAAGACTTGGTGCTTACCTTATTCTTTTAATAATAATAATAATAATAATAATAATATGAACTAAACGTAAGCGATGCTCACGAAAGGTGCTCACATCAAATTTTACACTAGGATACCCGAACATTATAGCTAAGTGGTATTCCTCCCTTTTAACTAATAAGATCATGTAAGTCAATGAGACTTGCTCTAGTGGTAAAGTTGAGACATTCAAATACTCTTTTTCATGAGATGTTTTAGATTCAATCTCGCATGCGTGCAGTGTTGTATTATTTGGTGTTGAGGTATCACGCACATGGCGTTTTTCGCTTGCGTGAGATGATGTTTTCCCACCGTTTTGGTGGTGGTGAGGTCCTGCCTATCTGCGGATTGCATAATTAATTATATTCAGATACATTTTATAATTTCAAAAAAAAAATTACTAAGACCATATAAACAAACATGAGTTCACTCCACTTGATTACGAATGAATAACAAACAATCGTAAATCAATACCAAATCAATTATGATTTGACAAATTAAAAGACAATTAACAATCGATACAACAGCCATCAACCATCTTAAAAGCAATCTAGGCTCTACAAAATAATTATTAAAAAAAAAAACAAGAATATTTGATAGATGATCTCAATGGTTGAAATTCAGTAATTATCCATTTTCTAGATTAATTTTAAAACTAATCTAATTGCAGCATTCTAAAACAATGGATGGAATCAAGTTTTCTGTGTACTCGTGAGACGTATTGAAAACATATTCATGCAATTTGTCAGAATCAAATTAATCACATACTTTATTAATTATACTTAAACTCACATTAAATTATTATTTAATAAGCATCTTTGGAATCAATTCATGTGGTTTCGTTAGAATAAAATCAGATAGATATATATAATAGACCCATTTGAATTGAGGGGACGTTAATCATATTTGCATTCCCACTTGTTATTTTGATTTTTTTGAAATGCTATATATTTACAGAAAAAAATATATCGTACTAAAACTTTTACGTATTTCATTAATTATGATGTCTTTTTATGATGAGTTTGATAGCCACTGGCAAGTAACTTATTATACTATTAATTTGGGTCCAAAAAAAATTAAATTCGTGCTAATAGAGTAATAGTAGGAAATCGAAAATCTCGAACCCCTAATCTAGTGGTGAGAGGGAAACATCTTATCAATTAAGCTGTGTTTCGTTACTATAACTCTTTGAATCTGCATGAATTGATTAATTATGTGACAATTTAAAAGTTTAAAAGCTACTATCTTTTCTGTTTTGAGAGAAGGTAAAAAATATATATATGAACTTTTAATTTTTTTAGAATTCGATACGAATTTAAATTTTGATGACACTTAATTTTAGCTAAAAATCGAAAATTGATTATGCGACAATTTAAAAGTCTAATCAAATAGTAACTCTTTGAATCTGCATGTCGTAATTGATCAATTCGGCGGCCAAAACTAGCGAACTGAATGGTTTTGGAAAATGTATCCGTTTTCATAATCACAAATACTCATTGCAATCGATTGCACAATACAATTGATTTTCAAAATGACACTACTTTATTGGGGAAATGATACTTGAACATTTCGAAATGACACTACTTCAACATATAAATGACACTTGAAGATCTTCAAGTATCATTTGTATGTTGAAGTAGTGTCGTTCAGAAACCAGTTACACGGTGCAACCGGTTGCAAGGGAAAGTGCCTCTTTCGTAATTGATCGAAACTATTATCGGTAATAAATATTACTATTAGTTTATCAATTGCAAATTTACTATCAACTGTTACCCAAAGATAATGACTTTAGGTCAAAAACTGAATTTTAGATAATTAAAAAAAATTGTAGATATTTTTTTGGAAGATAAAATGTATATATATTCCATCCGTCCACGAAATGAGTACCTATATTTCCTTTTTCGTCCGTCCACGAAATGAGTACCCATTTCCCTTTTTGGCAAGTGTACCCCAAACATCTCTTTAATTAATACACTCAAAAAGTGGGACACTTAAACTATTCACACTACACTCCATACATTTCTTAAAACCCGTGCCGTCCACAAATGGGTACTCATTTCGTGGACGGAGGGAGTATTATTTAATGTGAATTGTCGACAACTTTTTATAATAAAAGAAAATATATGAACAAGTTGTGAATTGTGATATTGACTGGTTAAAAAAAAAATCAAAAAAATCAAAAAACAAAAAAAAAAAAAAAAGAAAAAAGAAAAAAAGAAAAAATTGTGATATTGACGCCCATAGTTTTTGGCAATGGGCATGGCCCGCTGTTCTTTTATTGCCGTGTGGGCAAATGGGAGTCAGATATAGTTGGCCTTTATCATAATCTTATTCCACCAGTTTCTTTTTTCTTATGTTTTTCGTTATCTCAATTGGAGTGGAATATATATATAGAGAGAGAGAGTTATATTTATATATAGATATAGATATAGGGTTATGGTACGGTGAGGTTGCTATTTGAGATGTGAAAATAATGAATAAATTAATATATAATGTTGAATAAGATAGTATATAATGTTGAATAACGATATTTAAAAAATTAGTAAAATTTTCGTTCCCTCTAAAATTTAAATTTATGTAAAAAAATTCCCCACCAGGTAAATATCAGTTATAGAATACATTAAATCATCAACTACAAATCAATCTAATGTTGGATGGATTTATGGTCCTGAGTTCGAATCCCAAAGGTAGCAAAAATTTATTTTTCACAATTCATACCTTTATACAGCGAATTCACACGTGTTCTACATAAAATTCATGCATTAAAAATTGCTCTTATTTCTTATTTTAAGATGTGCTCTCACGGTAGCCCACCCCTATATATATATAAGGTTAGGTTCTAGTGAGAGATATATATAGGTGTTAGATTGTTATTTTTCATGAGAAGTGATAATAATGAATAAGCTAGTATATAGTGTTGAATAAGATAATATATAGTGTTGAATCCGCCCCTACAAATCAATCTAAAATCTCATCATATATGAAATATATATAGGGTTAGGTTCTAGTGAGATTGCTATTTTTCATGAGGAGTGATAATAATGAATAAGGCAGTATACAGTGTTAAATCATGTTATTCGAATAATTAATAAAATTTTCGTCACTTCTGGATTCAATTACAAGTAAAAAATTTCATCATCCAAGTAAATATCAGTCATAAGATAATACATTAAATCAATATCTTCAAGTTCAATCAACACCTACAAATTCATCTAAGATCTCACCGTATGATGATCTCGTTGAAACCATTTTCTATATATATATATATATATATATGAAAATAATTTTGGAAGAGATATTTGAACATGGCGGTCCTTCAATTAGTCAATAGCAACATTTATTTTCTCGCCTAAATTTTAATTGCTCCCTTCCCGTCTTAAAAAGGTGGTCTATATCCGCGTGTACCGTACATTTGGGTATAAATAACACTAACATTAATATTATTTTAAAATGACACTAATACTATTTTGTTTTACAAATGACACTATCATATTATATAAATAACATTATCACGAAATGATATTAATATTATATTGAAATGACATTAATACTAAATGACACTATGATATTATGGAAATGACATTGTACATCCGGGTGTACAGGAGATTTCATGCCTCTTGAATTTGACAATCTATATATATATATATATATATGAAACACCAGTTTTTGTTCCCGTCAATTTTTCTCTTTCCTTCCACTGATTCGGCGACATTTTGATTGATGATCACACGATTATGGCTGATCATGTGGTTCAGTTTTACGTCGATCTTTTTACTGATTCTACCCAGGATATGGATCGATCTTGGATTAGTGGGCACGTTCCTAATTTAGTTACTCAGAATCAAGGGGAGTCGCTCATTTGTTGCCCGTCGGAGGATGAGATACGGGCAACGGTTTTTTCCATGAATGGCAACGGTGCTCCTGGACCGGATGGTTTCAGTGGTAAATTTTTTCAGGTTGCTTGGGATATTATTTGTTCGGATGTGATCTCTGCGGTGCAACGTTTTTTCCAGAGACATTACTTGCCTAAGGGTTTGAATTCCAATTTCTTAACTCTGCTTCCTAAGAAGGATGACGCCGTGTCTATTTCTGATTATAGGCCTATTGTCTTGGGAAATTTTTTGTTTAAAATCATCACGAAAATCCTTGCTACGCGTGTTAATACCTTTGCTTCTGACATTATCTCGCCGAATCAGTTCGGGTTTGTGGCTGGACGCTCGATACATGAAGGTATTTTGCTCGCGTCAGAAGGTGTTAATTGCATGAATCGGTCTCGTAAAGGGAATAATATGGCATTGAAGGTGGATATTAAGAAGGCGTTTGATACTCTGAATTGGGAGTTCATGGATGTGGTTCTCAAGGCGTTTGGTTTTCCTACGCTCTTCAGAAATTGGATTCAGACTATCTTCGCTTCTGCTCGTATTTCTGTCATGTTTAATGGAGTGGTGCATGGCTATTTTGCTTGTTGCAGAGGAGTGGGGCAAGGAGATCCTCTCTCTCCCATTCTTTTCGGTTTAGCTGAAGATCTTTTGAGTAGACTGCTTCTCCACGCGGTTGATAATGGTTTTATCTCACAGATGCAAATGTCTCGCCAGTTGTGTTTCCCCTCGCATTTGTTGTATGCTGATGATGTGTTGCTGTTTTGTCGCGCTTCTAAACGTTCGTGTATCATGATTAATTCTATTTTGCAAATTTATGCTCAAGTCTCGGGACAACATTGCAACGCCGATAAGTCTACTATTTATTTTGGTAAGGGGGTTCCTACGCAGGTGCAGAGGCGTCTTCGGCGTATTCTCTATTTTTCTATTGCCTCCCTTCCGTTCACCTATCTGGGGGTTCCTGTTTTCCCTGGCCGGGTCTCGGCTTCTCATCTGGTCAAGATTAAAGATTTTATTCTGTCGAAGTTCTCTAGGTGGAAGGGTTTGCAACTTTCTATGGCTGGACGGGTTTGTTTAGTTGCTTCGGTGATTCAGAGCTCGGCAGTTCATAGCATGCTTATTTATCAGTGGCCGGCTAAGCTGCTTCATGAGCTTGATAAAGCTTGTCGCTCTTTTATTTGGACTGGGTGTATCACGTCAAAGGCTCGTTCCTCGGTTGCGTGGAATAGGGTTTGCGCTCCTAAGCTGAGGGGTGGTTTGGGTGTGAAGAGCTTTTCTGATATCAACAAGAGCTTTATGTTCAGATTGGGCTGGCAAGTCATTAAGGAACGAACCCTTGGTTTCGATCTCTTTCGCCGGCGTTATCTCTCCCCGCTGTTACGTCCTTCCTCCCGTTGGTTTTCCTCCTCTATCTGGCTTGGTGTTCGTAAGCCGATTCAGCAGATCGTGCAGGATACGTTCTGTATTATTGGACGAGGAGATTCCGTCTCTTTTTGGCATGACAATTGGCTAGGGTATAAGATCTTCTCGCGCCTACGTATTCCAAGCTACATGGCTCCTTTTCTCACGCACAAAGTGTCAGATTTTTATTATGATGATATTTGGCATCTCACTGATTCGTTTCTGGTGGCTTTTCCGGAGGTTGCTTTCGACATTATCTCGCTTCCGACTGGGGATATGGAGGATGAGCGAGCTTGGGTGCACTCTCGGTTTGGCAATATTTCGGCTTCTTTGGCCTTTGATCATTTCGCTCCACCGTTTCCTTCGGTGGATTGGGGGAAGTGGATTTGGGCACCTTTCATCCCGGTGCGTCGTTCTATCACTTGTTGGCGGATCATTTTGGGCCGTCTGCCTACTATGGATGCGATTCAACGTTGTGGTTTCATTGGGCCTAACATTTGCAGCCTCTGTCTCAATGCAGAGGAAAATATAGATCATCTTTTTTGGGGTTGTAACTTTGCTAAGCATTTATGGGGTTTTCTTTTCTCATGGTTTGAGATGGAGGTTCCGTTTTTTCATGATATTGGCAGTATCATTATCTTTGCCATGAATTATAATGCAAGTGCGCAGGTGACAAGCCTTTGGCGTGTGGGCGTCGTAACAATTCTTTGGGGTCTCTGGTACTCTCGTAACCAATTGATTTTTCAGAATGTTGTGGCCTCACCTCATGCTATGATGAAGCTTCTTAAGATTTCCTTTTTGGAGGCTGCGAGCAATTTTAAATTAGGAAGCATGGCGAACTCGGTGTTTGAGCTCGGGATCCTTCGTCGCCTTGCTGTTGCAGGCAATCCGCGCCCTGCTCCGGTCACCATTGATGTTGGCTGGACTCTTCCTTCTCCTTCTTGGCTCAAAGCCAATATCGACGGGTCCATTAGGGGTAATCCTCCGGTGATGCATGCTGGTGGTGTGGTCAGAAATGCCTTTAATTCGGTGGTGGCGTGCTTTCACTTTTCGGCAGGAGCCGGTTTTGCCTTTGAGGCGGAACTTTTTTCTTTTATTATTATTCTTGAGAGGGCTGCTGCTCATCAATGGTATAACCTCTGGATTGAATCTGATTCAACATACGTTGTGAATGTCTTCAATAATCGTGAGGTTCCGGTCCCGTGGCGTTTTCGGAGCAGATGGCGGGCGGCGCTTAAAGGTGTGGAGCACTACAACCTCCGTTGCTCTCATAACTACCGGGAAGGTAACCACGTTGCCGATTACCTCGCTTCCTCTCACTCGCAGGAAGGATTTTGGCTTCATTCTATTCCTGAGATTGCTCAGCTGGTTTTCGATGATGTACATTCTTCCTTTGTTCGCATGGTGCGATAGCTTGTCCTGGGTTGTTTGTTCGGTGCTTGGTGGGAACCGGGGAGATTTGGGGGTGATGGTACGGCCGGAACTTCCGAAGTCTCCTCAACTCAGTTTCCGCCGCACCTTGTTTCTTTCATGTTTTCTTTGTATCTAGACGGGTACTCTTTATCCTCGTTTTGAGGTTTTAATGAGGCCCGGCCCTGGTCTTTTCTTTGGGTTTTTTTAGGTTCCGGTTTCTTTAATAAAATTTCAATTCAGCAAAAAAAAAAAAAAAAAAACACGTGTTTTTCACTATTTTTTTCATACAATTTCTCTCTCTTCTACTCTCTCTTTCATACTTTAGTGATTTTCTTAAAAAAAAATTAAAATTGATATATGGAAAGATATTCTATATGTATCTTAAATTAAAGATAATAACAAGATCTTTAATTTGGTATAAAAATCATAAAATATGAATTTGAAACAAATAAGTTATTGTAATTAAAAAATTTATGGTAATTATTTGTCTCTCTCCTATTTCTTTTTCTCTATTCTTTTATATTTTTATCTCTTCCATTTTTTGCACTATTATTGTTGTTGTTATTAATATTATATCGAAATTGTTTTATTGTAATTTAATAATTGTTGTTATTATATATTTTTCTCTCTCTCTCTCTCTCTCTCTCTCTCTCTCTCTTTACCATAAAATTTATCTCTTATCTTTCATCTTTTGATAAAAAAAATTAATTTAGAATGAATAAGGTATGATAATTTAAAGTTTTAAAATATTAGTATTTTGTTCTTTCCTCTCTACTTTAATGAGTGTTAATTTTCTCTTTAATGACATGTTTACTTTTTTCTATTATATTAATTAATTTTTTTTTGTATTTTTAGATAAAAATAAGTAAATATCATGTGTTTGTGTTTACATATATTTTTTTAATTATAATAGTTTAAATGTAATAGAGGTGAAGGAATATATATATTGGTTCATTTTATAACTTTTTTAAAAATAATTTTTTTGTATTAATGTTAATTTAACTTTGTAGATGAAATTAGTATATATATTAAAAAATATAATTCCAATTTTTTTTATTTGTGAATTATTTATTTATTATGATGCATCATACTTTATAATTATAATAAAATATAATGCTAATTTTCATTATCAAATGATTATTAATTATTTAATAACTATAATTGTCATTACACTTTATACAAAGTTAAAAATTTACCTTTTAAAATTGAAAATTTTACTCCCTCCGTCCCAGATTTTTGTATCCACTTGATGTCGTTTAATTTCAATACTCGCCGTGCATCGCACGGGAGATCGTTCTAGTAATATTTATGGTGGAGTCGCATTTTGTAATTTTATTAACGAAAATATATTGCCTCACGTGCCAAAGGATGTAGATATTGCAATTAAATTCAAATTTATATTAAATGACATATTTATAATTTTATTGGTGTTCAATTGTGCTTGAATTTGATTAAGAAGACCTATCAACCCTCCACTATATATCACACAAGACTCCTCAATTTATTTAAAAATATTAATTAATGTATCACATGTACGTAGAAAAGTTTGGCGTTTTGTTAAACTTATAAAATTTGTATTTTTTTAATTAAAATACAAAATATCTAATTACATTAAACAAACAAATAATTAGGTGTGAAATTTTGTTATCTCATTAGTTATGTACGCAAAAGTAGTTCATATTGTAATATCTCGTTAATCTTCCTATGATCAATTCATGGGAAAATCTAAGTTAATTCAACATTATGTAAATCAATTTGAAAAAAAAACTCGGGCAAGCCAAGAATTTTTCTTGTTACATAAAAAAAATTTCTTGCTGCCCCAAATAATCTAAAACAACAAATACAAAAACATAGGGATGTGCAATCAAAATCAAGATTACCACCACACCCTATCTTGTCACTTTCAACAAATGCAAACCACATATTTTCTGATATTCAATTTACCAATTGGCTTAATTATCCTTGGCCTCCTCCCAATAATGGAGAACGCCTTCATTTGAGATATGAAACTTAGGAACATGAATTCATCTAACGGGACTATGAATCAATTGTAAATCTTGATAATCTAAGAACTGAAAATAATTCTTATTTTATATCTTAAGAAGTGTATTTATTTTAACTATTCCCTATATGGAGAATACATATATATATATATATATATATATATATATATATATATATATATATATATATATATATAGGAGGGTTTAAATGAGAACAGAGAACCACCTTAATCCTTGTATCATGAATATCAACGGTGCATACACCATTTTGATGGATGAATGTATCATCTTGGTTCGAATTTTGGAGGGAGCGTTTTTTTTTTTTTTTTTTTTTTTTCTTTTCTGAATGTAGTTAATTATACAGCGAATACAGTAACTTTACATGACAGTGCAGTGTTCTCAATTCTCATTTTAAATTGCGGTTTATCATTTATTCCAATATATGCAGGCATAAATCTTTACAATTGGACCAAAAATTGCTCAACCTGGGTTGTTGGTTTGTGCATATGTTCCCATAGTTTTTGGAACATTGGACTATTAGATTTAGAATATTTATTTATGTGTCAATGTCTAACTCGAATCATCTTGTCCACCTAATTTATTTTTTAATGGTCAAACGAAATTTTGCGTGATTTGTAGGATGTGACTCAGCTCAACAATAAGATTCAATATAAATATATAAATATATAATGATGCCCTTGAGTTCACTGTGACATCATTTTTAAATTTAACAGTTAATTTACTAGAAAAATAATTCATATTATTGGATTCTTCGTTTGACAATAATTTCTTCAATTCGAATCATTTAATAATATATTACGAAACAATCCATTTCATTTATGATATACACATGCATATGGATGCAGTGCAAGAAGTATTCATATACAAATAATATTTTATTGCAATTTAAAACGAGGTACTAAAAATAAGTTCTATATTTTTTTTTTGAGGGAGTTCTATATTAATTTCATAACTAGCCAAGCTGTTTTTTTTGGGGTTTAATTAGAGAGATCTTGAGAACTAAATTATGATTAGAAGAAATTAAAGAAAAAAACCCACTATGATATTAATAATCTAAATCAAGCATATCTATCTATATAATATACTATAAAAGATGAGTTTTCTCCCTCCATTTTTTCTCTCTCTTCTGCCGTCAATTTTTTCACTATTTTCTCTCTCTTTTTTTATAATTTTAATTATTTTTTAAATATCGGTAAATTTAATTTATGAAGAAATACACAATATGCATTTTAAGTTTAAGTTCGTTATAAGATCTTTAATATGGTATAAAAATCATCAAAAATGAATATGTTATTAAAATTTTGAAATATGTTATTTTCTTTATCTTAGTTAAAATTTTACAACTTTTTTATTTATGTCCTTGTATGAAAAATATTTATTTAAGGAATTTAATTCACTTAAAAAATAAACTCTTAATTTCTCCTTTTCTTCTTCTTCTTGTTTTTTTATTTTTTATTTTTAGTTGATTAGCTTTGTCAGTCCCTTTCTTTGTCCCTACAACACATATAATTAGTGATTATCCATATTAATTATAATACTCCATAAGATCAATATTGCGACATCCCACTTAAAATATAAAAAGTTATTTGATCATAAAAGAATACATTTTTTTTCTTAGATCCCTAAGTTATTGGATGGGAGACAATAATTTTTTTTACACTTAAGAAAAGTATTTGCCACCATAATTTCCAACTCTCTTTGAGATGGAGTAACTAAGCTGCTAATGATGTCTGTTTCGCTTGATAGGAACCCAATTATATTTAAATTACCTCTAATGTCTAAAGTTATGAACACTTATTCTACTTCAGGGTTTTTGTATGAGAAAATATAAGTTAGGATATAAAACACAATTAGTATTAAGAGTTAATAGTATTTTATGTCCTGAACTTTCAGCGTTTTCTATAAAATATCTCGAACTTTCATTTTCCCCTAAAAAACTTCGAATTTTCATTTTTTTTTCCACAAAATGTTTCGCTATACAAAATTCGGTGACAGAAAAAAATGACTTATCTTGCCGAATGAAATACTTTGCGGACCATCATTATTGTTGAAAAACCATATTAGGAACCACTATTATTAAAAAATGCTGAAAGTTCGGAGTTTTTTGTCATCTTTCTGTCATCGGATTTGGTATAGCGCGATATTTTATGGATAAAAACTGAAAGTTTCGAGATTTTTATGAGAAAATAAAAATTTGAGACATTTAATGAAGAATGCTGAAAGTTCGGGACATAAAACACTATTGACCATAATATTAATCCATTAATTTTTGTGAAAACAAATGAACTTCTATTGGGCTGTCATTTTGGGGCGATTTAAAATTTCTTTAAGCCTTTGGACAAAGTGTTTGTTCTCATGAATTATTCCAAACATTTGCCGCCTATACTTTATGTTTCATTCACAAAAACAAACACATTTTAAGGAATTAGATTCTGCCTCTTGTCTAAGATACCACAATCACACTAAATTAGGGACAGTGACCACAATTTTAGTCATATCGAACATGATGAATATCTAAGTATATGCTCAAGTGATGTAAGAAAAGAAAATTAATATAAACGACAAGATATAAGAAACCAAAATAATTAGCATATTTAAACCTACATCACATCGACCTAGATAGCACAATCAAAATATGTTTTCTAAGTACTATTAAAAAAAAAAACCTCGATTGCCCTGGCGCATTGTCATCAGACAAACACCTAATTAGGGTTGTAATTGAGTCGAATTCAATTGATTTGTGCAAAATTCAAATTTAACTTCTTTATTATCGAGTCAGGCTATTGAATTCATTCAAAACTCACGGGCTTATTCGAGTCTAAATATTAAATTTTTAAATTTTGATTTAAATCAAATAATACTATCTCCGTTCCACTAAAAGTGGTCTGAGTATCATTTTGGATCGTCTCATTATAAGTGGTCTGATTCTATAAATGGAAAAATTTAATAAAGTGGTTGTATGCGTTATGAGTGGAATAAGGATCTCACATTTGATGTGAGTATTAAAATAATTAAAATGGAGCAATGGTCTCACCTACTTTTACTAAAAATAGAAATAAATACTAAAATATGGGACGACGACCAAAAAATAAAAGAAGAATATTAAAAGTTGGGACGGGGGAATATATTTTAATTGAAATTTATCATTTTCTTAAAATAAATAAAGACAATTAATTAGATATTTTATATACATAGTACTGAATACTGATGAATAGATATACAAAATTAGCATAAGTTGAACCTATTTAAGAATTTTATAAGCTAGATAACTTAACGAGCTTATTCACAAACTATCGATCCAAGTAACATTAAGTTTAAGTTCGAATCACATTGTCGATAAAACGAACTCGAACTAACAACCAAGTTGAGATCCGAATAAGCTTGAAAACCAAAATAAATGGGAATTCTAGCACAATTAACAAGTTACTATATACTATGCCAAACAAATTTCCGACAAATCTAGACAACATATTTGTGACATTTCATTTCCATTAATTTCGTTACTACATTATTGTGACAAAGTCTAGTGCAATGAGCTATGGGTGGCTTGGATGATCTGCGGCGACAGAATGACATCGCACGACCAGCCTTGGAGGCGTATGGCACGATAAACGACGACTCCGGCGATGGCTCCGAGCGTCGGGGCTATAAGATATACCCACAAGTTGTCGAATGTCCGTGAAACAAGTGCTGGTCCTAGTGATCTTGCTGGATTCATCGATCCTCCTGAAACAGGCCTATTTGTTGTGTAGTAAAATAAAATAAAATAAAAATTAGTTTGAATTTTGAACTCATAAATAATTAATTAAGTGAATCGTGAAAATTAATTATATGTATTTTTTTTAAATGAATTCATTTCTTCTGACCGAACTGGACCTTAGGTTTCACCGAAATAACCAAATTGAACTTTATATATATTTTTTCAAATTTCTCAGTTTAGACCCAAAAAAATCTAACCTAAAAATTATATAGTGCTACAAACCTAATTATTCACCAGAAACTAAACATTGCAACCTAAAAATAAAGTGCCAATCATCACTATTAGCCTCATAAAAAATAACATAAAAATAGCTAGCCGGCAAATTACCAAACTTTGAAAATTCTTATTTTTTTTTTCATCGCAAAAAATTACGGTTGTAAATTGTTATATCTTTAATTGATTCTAATTTCGCAACTAAAATTGGTTTATTCCGAAATTGATATGACATGACCATTTGAAAATCCGAGGTGGGCAAAATTCAGGCAGCCATGTCAGCATCAATTTGGAGTAAATCGACTTCGGTCGCCAAAATTAAAATTTGTTTTTAGTTTAAGGGTTTGTTTACTTTGATGGAAAAGATATATTTTCGTCATTTTTTTTATATAATTTTTATATGTAAACTATGATAGAAAATTTTCTCAAGGTAATAGAGTGAAATATTTTCTCACTCAACTCTTTTCACTGATTTTTTTTCTCTCAAATGTTGGATAATATTATCTTTGGGTAGTATTGTGAAAATATTTTCAAGCATTTTCTCATCTTTAGTAAACATATGATTAAAAAGAAGAAAAAAATAATATTTTCTTATCCATCATTTTTCAATGAACATTTTATAACCAAAACAAACGCATCCTAACAATTTATAAATAGAATATTTTTTGAGGGTTAAGAGTTAAAGATGTTATACCCTGAGATGAGCACTCCCAAACATATAGCCCCTCCAGCAATAAATCCAGACACACATTTAATCTGCAAAATATCACATTTTGGTGTTAATGCAAGCGTTTGATGATGAAGTAATAAAAAATCAGAAATGTGGTTGATCTCACAGATTGCAGTTGGTTGAACAATGAGGTGGTCATGAAGAGCACGATGAACGTGGCAACGAGCTCGACCAAGAAGGCGTTGATCCAACCGTTATTGAGCGGCGTCGTCAGCATCAGCTCCGGCTTGATGCCGTAAACGAACTGCCCCGCGTACGTCGCCAGAACAGAGCCCCCTACTTGTGCAGCAATGTACAGAGGAACCTTTAAAAAGAAAAGAAAAGGAGATGATTAATTAAGGTTAGATTTCGCTGTGTTGTGGTCTCGATGGACGTACAGGTCGTGTTCGTGTCTGACCTTGGACCAAGGAAAAGGGCCGGCCGCCGCGAAGGCGATGGTGACGGCCGGGTTGATATGGGCCCCGGATATGGGGCCTATCGAGAAAACTAGGACCACCACTGTCAGACCTGCCGTCGCCGCATATTCCATTAGTCCTGTTTGAATCCCCATGGAATGCAGGTTTCCGATTATCCCGCTAATGCAGAACATCAACACGAACGTGCCCACGGCCTCGGCCGCGACCTGCAGTTTGATCGGAGCAAAATATAGCACGAAGGGAGCTAAAGTAAAAAATAAAAATAAAAAGTTGGGGTGGGGGGGCTCGAGCCCCCCTACCCTGGCTCCTAATGTGGCATGGTACATGGAGTTTTTTTTTTCCTTACCATTCGGAGAAGGCTAAGATCTATCACATTGTGTTTGTTGAGAATCTCGAAATAGACTTGATCGTGATTGTGATCGTGATCGGGGATCTGAGTGGCTGTCGAGACATCGGTTGGGGGCATTTTTATCACGAAGACGGTCTAGAACAGAATAGCATCTGTATTTTTTGTGAGTGTGTGTGTGTGTGTTTAAGTTTATTCACAAACTTTCGATCCGAATAACATTAAGTTTAAGTTCGAATCACATTGTCGATAAAACGAACTCGAACTAACAACCAAGTTGAGATCCGAATAAGCTTGAAAACCAAAATAAATGGAAATTCTAGCACAATTAACAAGTTACTATATACTATGCCAAACAAATTTCCGACAAATCTAGACAACATATTTGTGACATTTCATTTCCATTAATTTCGTTACTACATTATTGTGACAAAGTCTAGTGCAATGAGCTATGGGTGGCTTGGATGATCCGCGGCGACAGAATGACGTCGCACGACCAGCCTTGGAGGCGTATGGCACGATAAACGACGACTCCGGCGATGGCTCCGAGCGTCGGGGCTATAAGATATACCCACAAGTTGTCGAATGTCCGTGAAACAAGTGCTGGTCCTAGTGATCTTGCTGGATTCATCGATCCTCCTGAAACAGGCCTATTTGTTGTGTAGTAAAATAAAATAAAATAAAAATTAGTTCGAATTTTGAACTCATAAATAATTAATTAAGTGAATCGTGAAAATTAATTATATGTATTTTTTTTTAAATGAATTCATTTCTTCTGACCGAACTGGACCGTAGGTTTCACCGAAATAACCAAATTGAACTTTATATATATTTTTTCAAATTTCTCAATTTAGACCCAAAAAAATCTAACCTAAAAATTATATAGTACTACAAACCTAATTATTCACCAGAAACTAAACATTGCAACCTAAAAATAAAGTGCCAATCATCACTATTAGCCTCATAAAAAATAACATAAAATTAGTGAAAATAGCTAGCCGGTAAATTACCAAACTTTGAAAATTCTTATTTTTTTTTCATCGCAAAAAATTACTGTTGTAAATTGTTATATCTTTAATTGATTCTAATTTCGCAACTAAAATTGGTTTATTCCCAAATTGATATGACATGACCATTTGAAAATCCGAGGTGGGCAAAATTCAGGCAGCCATGTCAGCATCAATTTGGAGTAAATCGACTTCGGTCGCCAAAATCAAAATTTGTTTTATCTTTTAGTAGTATTGTGAAAATATTTTCGAGCATTTTCTCATCTTTTCATCTTTAGTAAACATATGATTAAAAACGAGAATAAGATAATATTTTCTTATCTATCATTTTCCAATGAAAACTTTATAACCAAAACAAATGCATCCTAATAATTTATAAATATATAGAATATTTTTTGAGGGTTAAGAGTTAAAGATGTTATACCCTGAGATGAGCACTCCCAAACATATAGCCCCTCCAGCAATAAATCCAGACACACATTTAATCTGCAAAATATCACATTTTGGTGTTAATGCAAGCGTTTGATGATGAAGTAATCAAAAATCAGAAATGTGGTTGATCTCACAGATTGCAGTTGGTTGAACAATGAGGTGGTCATGAAGAGCACGATGAACGTGGCAACGAGCTCGACCAAGAAAGCGTTGATCCAACCGTTATTGAGCGGCGTCGTCAGCATCATCTCCGGCTTGATGCCGTAAACGAACTGCCCCGCGTACGTCGCCAGAACAGAGCCCCCTACTTGTGCAGCAATGTACAGAGGAACCTTTAAAAAGAAAAGAAAATGAGATGATTAATTAAGGTTAGATTTCGCTGTGTTGTGGTCTCGATGGACGTACAGGTCGTGTTCGTGTCTGACCTTGGACCAAGGAAAAGGGCCGGCCGCCGCGAAGGCGATGGTGACGGCCGGGTTGATATGGGCCCCGGATATGGGGCCTATCGAGAAAACTAGGACCACCACTGTCAGACCTGCCGTCGCCGCATATTCCATTAGTCCTGTTTGAATCCCCATGGAATGCAGGTTTCCGATTATCCCGCTAATGCAGAACATCAACACGAACGTGCCCACGGCCTCGGCCGCGACCTGCAGTTTGATCGGAGCAAAATATAGCACGAAGGGAGCTAAAGTAAAAAATAAAAATAAAAAGTGGGGGGGCTCGAGCCCCCCCTACCCTGGCTCCTAATGTGGCATGGTATGTGGAGCTTTTTTTTTTCCCCTTACCATTCGGAGAAGGCTAAGATCTATCACATTGTGTTTGTTGAGAATCTCGAAATAGACTTGATCGTGATTGTGATCGTGATCGGGGATCTGAGTGGCTGTCGAGACATCGGTTGGGGACATTTTTATCACGAAGACGGCCTAGAACAGATTGAGCATCTGTATTTTTTGTGAGTGTGTGTGTAAGTGTGTGTGTGTGTGTTTTCTTTCAAGATTTTGGGAGATGAAGTTTTGGTGTGGATGTTGAGTTTTGATGATTCATGTTTATTAGGCTTTTAACTGAAATGGGAAGAAAGTGCGCCACACAAATGTTGTGTTGCTGCCATAATATAATTTTGCGCTTTAAAAAGTAACTCATGCTTCTCAAATGTCCCATTTAAACAAAACGAACCTCGCAACTCCTATCTAACTGCTTCTTATCTTAACGCCATCTCCAAGTCCATCACGTGCATCGCGCGTGCGTAAATACTTAAAAGATCCGCACGGGGCTTCAGACGTGTGAGGGGATGAAATGGAATCGAAGAAAAAAAAAATGATGTGCGATATTATTTCGAATAGATTCCTCTTTTTGGTGCCCCACTATTAAAGTTTTCTAACTTTTGTTTTTTTTTTTCTTAAATAATTTTATAATTATGAATTAAAGTTCATTATGCTTAATTATATTATTTTTTTATAGAGTTAACATTTTTAAGTTTTTGGTTTATAATTGATTAATTTTTAAATTCAATTATTTTAAAATTATGCTATATGGAGTAATTTTAAGTGATAATTATAATCATGAACTTATGTATAATTTCGATGGTATCCATATCATCTTTGTGAACGTCGAAAGATTTGGGAAACCCACAATTGCAGAAAGATAAAAAATGCTATTTCTTTTTATGAAAGTTAAATCGAAGTTGCAAAATACGTATAAATTCGTGTTTTATTTTGTAATCAATTTTTAAGCTCGAGATTTTAGTAATTAATGTTAGTTAGAGTCACTTATATTATCCTTCCGTCCAAATGAAAGCGGTGCCCCACACACCTTTACACACTTTTACACTATAATCTTATTCTCCTTAAATCCCGTGGCGAAAAGAAGTGCACCGCTTTTATTGGGACGTATGAAGTAATTATTTTTAGTTTTAAATAAATAGAGTTATCAAAAAGATGAATTCGATACTAAAACACCAGCGGAATACAAAAAATTATGGGACAGAGGATCCAAACCCATTTTAGTAGTACAACATCAAACAAACTAAAAAATCAAATCAAAACCTAAGTAGTAAATTTAAAGTTGCTACATGACATCCCTTCAACCAACAACGAGGAACTAAACCCAAGCCTCGATCGATCAAGATCAAACACCAACAAATTATCCTCCATCTGAAACGCCCCGATCACGATCTTGAGCGCCGCCGCCGCCCCGCCGTCCACGAACGCAAGGCACGCCGTATCTCCACTCACTCTCTTCATCGAATTCGCCCCCAAAATCGTCCAATTCTTGCCACCATCGAATTCCAAGTCAATCCGCGGCACACGAGCTCCGTCGACGACGGCACTAGCTTCGTAGCACGCAGTGAATGGCTCCACACTCTTCATCTTCGGCACACCCTTCATCCCTTCTTCAAAAACCTCGACAAATTTCGTGTAGAGATCGGTGGCTAGGGTTGTGTAAGGTACAACCGTGCTAAGCCTAATCCCTTCGAGTGGAGACATCGCGCTAACCGAGCTTGTACCCACGGACAAACCCTTGATCCCAATGGCGTAATCTGCATTTTTAGGGTTTGTGAGAAGTGGGGTGTAGGATAAGAGATGGTGCGTTTCGTTGCCGAAGGAGATGACGCCGTTTCTTGAGCTCGTGCTCGGCAAACACATGGCGAAGCCCCGGGTGAGCCGGGGAAGCCGGCCGGAGAATTGGTTTTGGAGGGAGAGGGGGGCTAGGGAGAGGCTTGCTAGCCCTACTACTCCTTTTGGGAGAGACTTGAAGAGAGGGTTTGGTGCGCATGATAGGTATATATCGCTCATAATAAAGTGGGACCCTTGAACTGTGAGGTTCGTGTAAGTGAGCTGAGCTGGCTCGCAAGACCCGGTTCTAGGGTTTCTAGGGGTTACCATGCATTTGCATGGGATTGCTATTGAGGTGGGTGGTGGGGGGCACGGTGAGGGTAGGTATTGAGCTTGGGTGCATTCGGCGGTGAAGCAAAACACGGCGGGCCGGGGGACGGAGGGGCAGCGCCGCCACGAGAAGGGGGCGGCGATGTCGACGACGTAGGGGTCTTTGGAGTTGAGGAGCATGGTGTAGAGAGAGGTGGTGGGGTCCTTGTTGAGGGATGCGAGTAATTTAGGGAGAGGTTGAGCTGATGAGATTGAGAGTAGGGAGAGAAGGAAAAGGTTTATCATTTTGATGGTTAACATCATTTGATTGTTGATGATGTTTTGGAATGAAGAATTTTTTTTTTTTATTTGCTTAAGTAGGTGTATATAGAGAGAGATGTATAAATGGATAAGTGGATAAGAAATGGAAATGTTATATATATATATGTAGTATAGAGGTCTCATATGTCAAATATATGTGTGGGAAAATATTATTGACATTGACTTTGGACAAGTGAGAATTTGAGCGTGTTGGGCTCAATTATTTTGCTAAAGTCATAGCCGAAATCGTTGAGGAGGCTAGGTTTGACTTTATTGATCTATATATGCATTGATTAGATTGAGATACAAGAAATAGAATTGAAGCAAAAAAATGATTTTTTGTAAAGAAAATGGAAGTGTTACACATGTGAGACATCAAAAAGTGGGGATAGAGAATCTCAAGTAGGGCACCATGCCATTGAGTAGAAAATACAAAATTTTGATGGAAAAGTTCCAAAGTAAAATGTATAACATACAATAATTTAAAGGGTTATTCACTATCCCATGCAAGGTTTTGTATAATTTGCATGACAATTATATTTTTGTCTAAAATGGGCCAAATTCAAAGCTTGTGAAAATTGAGTAGATGCGACATAGATCCAATTGGGCCTAGTTCATGGGCTGACTTGGAGATAGGAGCGCTGAGCAGCTAAGGGCCCAATAGAATCTAGATGGACTTGTTTTATTATTTTGCAAACTCGCCTTTTTTTTCAAGGATTAATAGTGTTGTATGCCCCAAACTTTCGGCATTTTTTATAAAATGTTTCGAACTTTCGTTTTCTCTTAAGAAACTTTGAACTTCAATATTTTTATAAAATGTCTTACAATACAAAATTTAGTGATGAAAACATGACAAAAAACCGTGCACTTTTAACGTTTTCCAATAATGGTGATTCCTAATATAGTTTTCCAAACTATTTCATCCGGCGAGATAATTCATCTTTCTGTCACTGAATTATATATGACTGAACATTTTATGAAAAAAATTGAAAATTCAAGATTTTTTAGGAGAAAACGAAAATTCGAAATATTTTATGAAAAACACTGAAAATTTGAGACATAAAACAATATTAACAATTTCTTCAACTATGCTGATAAGGCCCAACTCAAGTGATAATGTTGAGGCACTCAAATACTCTCTTTTGTGAGAGATATTGGATTCAATCTCGTCTGCGTACGGATTGTTTATTTGATTATATATTAATATTAGATACATCTAGGGGTGTCAAAATGGGCCGAGAATGGCCCGGCCCGATAGGCCCGCCCGGCCCGCCCGTAGTTTTGGCCGGGCTGGGCTAGGATTTTCAAGGCCCAAAAAAATCCGGGCCTCCCTGGCCCGGCCCATGCGGCCCGCCGGGCTTTCGGGCCCAAATTGGCCCGTCAGTATATTATGTGAAAATTTCAAAAATTTATATCTCCTCCCAAATCCCAATGGATCCAACCCAATCTAAGTCCATTTCTTCAATTGACGACAATGACGAGTCAAAGTCTAACTTAAGATTTAAATTACCAATCAACAATCAATATTAAATTATTTTTACTTGAAAGATTTATTTATTTTTGATTATTTTTTGTGGTTGTTATTTGATTCCAATTGATTTGATTACTGTATTAATTCATTTGTGAATAAATCGTTTTCAGTTTTTGTTGTTTTTGCAATTAGTTTTTGTTTTTTACTTGTATTCATATTGTTTACATTTAGTTTTAGTCATATTTGTTTACATTTAATTTTAGTCAATTACGCAATTTAGATTTAGATTGTTTAAGGCCCTTTTTATTTCATCGAATTTGTCTTCAATTTTTTTCTTTAAATTTGATTTAATTTATTAATTTTTGGAACTATATATATATATATATATATATATATATATTAATTTATTAATTTTGGCCCGTTTTGGCCCGGCCCGCCCGGCGGCCCGTATAGGGCCGGGCTGGGCTTCATTTTTCGAGGCCCGCTGAAATTTTGGGCCGGCCCGACCCGGCCCAAAAAATTGCCAAGGCCCGCTGGGTTGGGCCGGGCCGGCCCGGCCCGCAATGTTTGACAGCTCTAGATACATCTTGTAATTCAAAAAAAAAATCCTTTTCTTCAACTACTTAGTGAAAATAAAACGTGTCCTTACAAAATGATCGAAATGCTCACCTCTAAAAATAATCACTCAAATTGGTGTTCTAAAATTTCTATTTAGGGGCAAAATCATTTTTTATTTTAATTTTTCAACTTTTTTTAAAAGTGTGGTAATTACTAAAGAAATACAAAATTCACAAACTTGTGATTATGATTCCAATCCATGTAACATTACTATGGCAAAAGTGAGTAATTTCCTCTTCTCCACAACCCTCGATAATTATCATACTTCATCCAGAAAACTTGTTACATCAGAAAAAAAAAACAAAAAAAAATCTACAGAGATAAAACGAAGGAAAAAAAAAAGGAAAAGAAAAACATTATAAGATTAGAAACTAGAATCCCCCAACTATACAAATTGAGGATTCAATCAAAAATTAGTTCCCTCTCCTCAACAAAGGCATCACAAGATCTCCCCATCCATTGAAGATGCTTCAAAATCAGAGCACTTCTTGTCTCCCTTCAACAATGAAGCAAATCCAAGCATGGAGTTTCCCAAGTTGAACTCAAGCAGATGATCCTCAATCTGATGCCCACCAACAACAATTGAATCCCTAGGATTCAGACCACCATCCAAGAATCCCAAACACATCACTTCATCACTCACCACCACCATTGACTTCTCACCATGAATCCTCCACTTCACCAGCTCACTCTGCAAAACAAGATCAACAATTGGAACATTCTCACCATCTCTTGAGCTGAAACACACTTCAAATGGAGCCACAGATTGCACTAGGCTCAAATTCATGGAGATGGCAGCACCAACATAGGACTCAACAAATGCATCATAAATCTTGCTCTCAAATGTAGTGTAAGGAACAATGGTGCTGATTTTGGCACCAAGAATAATCCCTTTTTGATGCAAAGGGAGTTTCTTGCCAGAAACCTTAATTGAACT
Organism: Salvia miltiorrhiza; assembly: GCF_028751815.1. NCBI lineage: Eukaryota > Viridiplantae > Streptophyta > Magnoliopsida > Lamiales > Lamiaceae > Salvia > Salvia miltiorrhiza. The sequence continues at coordinate 2,319,909 of NC_080393.1, forward strand.
CACATCAATGTAATAACCTTCTTGATCACCCCCACTTTTCTTGGAGATTAGAGGAGTGAACATCATTGAGCTCTCAAGAGGGTTCCCACCTAGGAAAAGTGCACCCTTTTGAGGGGACAAACACAGTGAGAATTTCCTCTCAAAGAATCCAAATGTGGTGGAGAATTGTGATGGGAGTGAGATTCTTGAATCTCCCAACCCTAGCACCCCTCTAGCCTCATGAGCTAAGCCCTTGAGCAACAAATTTGGGGAAGATAAAAGCAAGAATTTCTCACTCTTGGCAAATGAAGAAGACCCAATCCCATCCCAGAACTCCATAGCCATCACATCCTCACTCAGATCTCCAGATGCAGAAATTCTTGAAATTGTGTTCTCTGCCAGCAAGGTACAACTCTTGGTCTTGGAGTTGTACTCTGCTCCACCACCCCTAGTCGACTTAGCCATGGAGCACTTGAGCGAGCAACTCTTGATGGGCTGCTGAGAATCAGAGGCAGATTTGAGCCCAGATGCCATCCACACAAAAGGGCCATTGAGATCAACCACGAGATTGAGGGAATCAAGATTTTCACCCATGGAAACATGAGCGACGTATTGAAGAGTTGAGGAATCCTTCGAAACCGGAAAGATCGCAGCTTTGGGCAAGATGGGACTGTTGGAGAGCGCCTCGGCTTTCGACATTAGGAGAATCAGAGGAAGCAATAGCAAGAAAAGAAGAGAGCGAGCCATGTGTGTGTAGTGTGTGTGAAAGATAGAGAGAGATAGAGAAACAGATGAGGTCTGAAAAATCAGTTGATTGTGGCGAAGGGACGCAGTTCAAGTCGAGAGATTTAAAGAACAAAGTTAATAGTCTTTTTCTTGTAATATTATTATATTTTATTATATTTTTTATTTAGAATTCTGGCATAGTAGATAAGAACTAGAGGATTTTTGGAATTTTGCTTGGATTTTGGTGACTAGACTCCTACGTTTTCCATCACGGTTTTCACATAGCTTTAACAAAAACAAAAAAAAAACTGGTCAGATTAATGGATATGAATATGATGTCATTATCTTGGTGGGGACACAAATTTCGATAAGGCCACCAATTCCACGTGCCAATTTATTTAATTATCTTTTTTACCATTTTTATTTTCATTACAATCCATTCAATTTCAGGACCAAATATATTTTATCTTTTTTTATGGGTGCTAAAGCAAAAATGCCTTGTTTCTTGTATGAAAAATGTCATACTTTATAAATTTAAGTATTTTATGTCCTAATTATTTGAAATATTTATTTTACTCTTTGATGTTGATGAATTTGCTTGGTTTTTTTGTGAAAATCTTAAACATTTGACCGATTTGACAGCTATCAGTCATAAAAGTTAACGATTTAACAGCTATCGGTTAAGAGTACATATGACCGATGGGTGGCTAGATCATGTGTTCGCCCGAATGGACACATAATTTCACCGGACGGACACATAATTTTATCATTCAGATCATGTGTCCGCCCTAGCCATCCACCGGTCAAATCGTTGACTTTTATGACTGATAGTTGTCAAATCAATCAAATGTGTAATACTTTCACAAAAAATCAAATAAATCCATCAAATCAAAGAGTATTTAAAGAATATGACATAAAATACTTATGTTTATAGAAGAAAACATTTTTCACATATAACTTAAGGAATAGAGTATTTTAAATTTTCACTCTTTCTATTGAGTAAGAGATTGGCTATATTTTTTCAATCACAAGTTCGCAACACTTAATTTTATATTAGATACAAAGATATGGAGTACATATCTTTATCATTTCTATTTATATACTCTAATATGTGAGAGATAAAGATCGAACACATCTTTTCTCTTAATGATCATTCATTTCTAGTTTTCACGCTAGTTTCTTTTATTAAGAGGATAATTTTTGGAAAATACCAAGAGACATTTTATATCATTTGAAAGAAATCTTAATGTGCAATTGAAAAACAAATTAATGCCGTTTGAAAATTAAATAAGGAGAAAATAAGAGGTTTGAAAAGTTTATCGAAAAGTAAAAATGTCTATCAACGAAAGGTGTTTATTTTGAGTGATACCATAAACAGATAAAAGTAATTCAAGTGGATTTATTATTTATTTTGATAGATTAATATTTATCAATCTATTGTATCGCTTAAAGTGAACGTCACTTAAGTATAATGGAGCATTAATTGACTTGATTAGTTCTTAATATTGACTTACCTTAAAGAATTAACACAATTTGAAATATATAAATAAGCAAGATGACTGGGGTAGTGCAGGTGGCCAAACATTTATGGATTTTAGTTGTAACTACCAATTTAACATTTTTATTTATTTATTTGTATGAATTATTTGTCAGTGGAGCCCATTATTTGTCAGCGGGTCGGACCAGGACCGAGACCCGTCGGGTTTGTAGACCCGAAATTTTTAGAAAAACGGACCGACCCGGACCGAAATTTTCGAGCGGGCCGACCCGGGTCCGGTTCGGTCCGGGTTAGACCCGCTAATAGCCTAATTTTTTTTTATTTTTTATTTTTTCCTATTTTTCCACCTATTTTTCAGATCTAAAACATTAAAAATACAATACCAAAACTTTATTTTTTTCCCCTATTTTTCCACCTATTTTTCAGTTAGTATTCTTAGGGTTAGAAGTTAGATTAATATTATATTATTATTATTATAAATATTAATTATTAAATATAAATATTAAATATTAAATTTTTAATAGCATGGGTCGGTTCCGGGTTCGCCGAGTTTCGACCGGGTTCGACCCGGACCGACCCGAAAAACTTTCGGTCCTCAAAATAAGACCCAACCCGGACCAAACACCTATAGTGGGCCAGTTCGGTCCGGATCGAACCCGTCGGTCCGGGCGGGTTCGGCGGGTCCGGGTTGGGTTTGCACACCCCTACAATTATTATATTAGGCGTCCGCAACGATTATGTCACTTTCCTTTTTAGGCGATGATCCAATTCCAACCATCCATTTTTATATTTTATTCTTACAAATACTCTTTATTTATAAAACATTCACTCAAAATTCAATCTCAACCACACATCTCATAAAGTGGTAGAACCCTTTTTTCACTACATTAAAATCATCATTAATTTTATTAAATCTCGTGTCCAGTCAAAGTGTTATAATTTTTACGGACGAAGGGAGTATAAATGAAGGAGGGAGAAAAGGGGAAGATGCTATCATTTTTAAGTGGCAGCATATACTTGGAATAGTTTTAATATGGGAAGGAAGATATGCTAAAGAATACGAGCCTATCCAATTATCCACTATCTTTATTTGGGCCATCAGATTTGACTAAGCTACACATCAGCACATTGTATCCATAAAACAGCTACAGAGCTATTGGTTTATTATTCTACATTTTTATACTTCATCATTTTAGTGTGCATTTCATTGAAAGTAAAAAAAGAAAATATCATATCAAATTATGTTTCATTCGAGTAGAGGGGGGGGGGGGGGGGTGTAATTTTTATAGCTGTCGAACATGAGACATGCAAGGATAATCATGATACTGTTACGGGGGTTTACTTTAAATGATTGATAAAATGGATGATTGAGTATTTTTATCTTCAATAATAGGATTACTTCAATCTCATTATTTTGGTGGAATAAGGATCAAACAAAGCAAGCTTAAATGATAAAAATAATCAAGAAACTTGAGATATCCCAAAGTTTCAAGACTAATCATTCAAAAATAAACGTCCCTTTAGATTAACATACTTTTTTTTGACACATTTAAGTCACTCTCTAAGCCTATAAAAACTTTATTTTTAATTATAAAAAAAGAAGAAGCAAAGATTGAGTTGGGCATAGGCAATAAGAAGGATGGGCTAGGCATAGACTATTGCAGGATTCTATTGTTGGGCCCAATAACATCCCACAGTCCTATGCTTATATTAGTAATCAAAACTAATGATTAATTTAATCTCTAAAAAAACTAATAATTAATTAATATCCTTTGCTTATATTAATTAAAACTAATATTTAATTTAATATCTAGAAAAAGAAAACTAATAATTAATTAATACTTATAACAAAATAAAATTATAAGCGAAAAAATATACATAACCATAACTAAATCTTTGCTAAGAAGTATCAATATAGAAGATTCTTCATTCGGTGAAAGAAGCAAAGTCAACTAATGGAGCCCTAGCTGAATTTTAACATGGAGAAAGATACATAAAAATACATAAAAGATTGAAAATGTGGCGCATATGACCAGCAACGCCTTATCTCTCATCAATACCTATGCTACTCTTCATGCTTGAATATGTTTAATTCTATATGAAGAGTGTGCATATATAAATAATTAAAAATCTTCATCGTGTTGTTATATGTAGTGCATGGCTAGGTTTTACCAAGTGTTTAATTAGCCAAATCTACAACGTAAAGCTAATATGTAATATAAATGGGACCCACCGCCGCATAATATGCGGTGGTCGCAGGCAAGACTAACTTCTATTTATTATATTAAAAAACAGTTTGTGGTAAAATGGTAATTAAAGAATCATATTAAAGGTATTTATACAACTCAACAAATCTCATATATATTTTCTCTCCCCCTCTCTCCTTTTTCATCACACGGTTTCACTTTCCTACACACACTCTCTTTCTCTTTTTCATATTTTTTGTGATTTTTTTAAATCAAATTTTATTTTAAAAAATATTCAATATATATCTTAAATTAAAGATAAATGCAAGATCGTTGATTTGGTATAAAAATTATCAAATATGAATTTAAAACAAATAAATTATTATACTTTAAAATTTTAAGATGTTTATTTTTTCTCTCTCCTCTTTATTTTAATATGCATTTAAAATTATTATATCAAATATGAATTTAATATGTGTTTTTTTTCTTCAATTTTTCATATTTTTGTCACTTCATATTTACATGGTTGTCAATTTAAGGTTGTTGTTATTATTAATATTTTTTCTCTCTCCTTTTCTACTATTTTTTTTTAAATTATTTCTTCATTTCTTTTAATTTGAATGATGTGTTTATTCTATAATTTTAGGGAAGAAAACAAAGTTTTCCATCAAATAGGTGGAAAATTTAAAATGATACTTTTGAAAATTATAAAATAAAATTAAGAATTTTTACTAAGTAATTGATGTAGATTATTTTATTTTTTAAGAAAAAATAATTTATATTTACTTATATTCTAATTATATTTAATATTTATTTATTTGATACATCATTTAATTTTTTTTATAAATTAACATGATTAAATAAATTTAAGACCTTCGGTTTTAGACATTAACCCTTAATCGCTTAGCTGATACACACACTATATCATTTAATTTTGATGCAAAGCTATGTTTGTCGTGCATCGCACGGACGCGTGTACTAGTAAATAATGAAATTTGAGCGTGGTATACAATTAAATCATAGCACGAAAAAATATTATTATCCTTGAAAATATAATTAACATTGCTAAGTATATATAGTTAATATTGTTAAACATATCGAGACTCCTCTATGTTAATGTTGTTAATTTTTGTGAAAAAAACGAGAGGGTACAGGCTGTACAGCTAAAGCTCTTTATGTGTGAATTCTTGATTATTAACTATTTATAAGTTTCAATCGTTCAAATTAGATGGCCTTTAAAGTGAAGAGTCGAAATTGCCTTTAGATGTTAATGGTTTTTTATTATTTTTGTGTAAAGTTTTACATTTTTTGACACAATGACAAATATAATATTATAAGAAAAATGTAAAAAAAATTAGTTTGTTGTCGGAAAATCAGGTTTCCACCCGAGATTGTCATCTGGACGACAAGCTATTTTTTCGTGACGACAAACTACTTTTCTGGTCGAAAAAGTAGCTTGTCGTCCGGATGGCAACCTCGTTCGAAAAACAACCTACTTTTTTTTTAATCTTATAAATACACTGATTGAGACATAAAGAATAATTTAAGTATTTTGAACATATAAACAAATTTTTATAAAAAGTGAGTAATTTTAATTTTAAACTTAATAAGTAGGCAGTTTTAATTTTCTCTCCAAACAAAATATCTCCGCTTCTGTCCTAAATTCACTACAAAAAAATCGTAGATTACCGACGGCGAAATGCCATCGGTAACAAAAGACGGCCGCCGGTAAATAGTGTTACCGGCGGCGTTACCGGCGGCAACTCGCCGTCGCTAAACGGTTCGTCGGCAACTCCATTACCGACGGCGATCGGCCGCCGCCGGCAATTAACGGCGGCTTCGCCGCCGGTATTTCCGCCGTTGAACGGCGGGAGAGTTGCCGGAAAATTACCGACGGCAAATGCCGTCGCTAATTAGCGGCGGCGCCACCGCCGTCGGTAAATTCCACCGGAGCGCCACCGCCGGAGTTGGTCAAGATATTACCGAGGGCAAAATGCCGTCGGTAATTACCGACGGCAATATGCCGTTACCGACGGCATTTTGCCCTAGGTAATATTTTTTTATTTTATTTTTATTTTATTTTTTTTATTTTTTTTATTTATTTATTTATTTTATTTATTTATTTTATCGTATATCCACAATTTATTTTCGTATTTATACAGTATTGCATAATTTATACGAACTTCCCAGTAGGTCACCCATCTTAGTTGTGCTCTAAGTCAAGCACGCTTAACCTTGAAGTTCTTTTCGAATGATCACCAGTACAGAACACTCGTATTATTGATATATATAGTATCTATTAATTCATTTAAAGTCTACTTCAATATACAATATCATATATATTCATAACCTTAGTATATGTCGAGATAATATCCAAAAAATATTGTTAATTACGGATTGGGCTCGTTTCCGTTCTTATTTTTATATCAGAAAAATATTTATTTATTAATTTATTATTAATTTTCAATTTTTTTTTATTTTTTTTTTTTTATCAATCTAGTTTATACACCATAAGTATTTTATCAATCAAGTAAGAATCTTGAATTCTTACTAGAAATATTATCTTAGATTAGTGATGAGTGAATCACTAATCAAATTAACATTTTTAAGTTATAATTATAAGTTTCTTACTAAGAATCTTCAATTCTTAATAATAATATTAGATTATTATTAGATTAATAATAATATTAGTAATAATATTATATTAGTGATGAGTGATGAGTGAATCACTAATCAAATTAACATTCTTAATTTATAATTATAAGATTCTCACTAAGAATCTTGAATTCTTAGTAATAATCTTGGATTAGTGATGATTGATGAGAAAATCACTAAGGTAATTAACATTCTTAAGTTATAATTATAAGATTCTTACTAAGAATCTTGAATTCTTAGTAATAATCTTGGATTAGTGATGATTGATGAGTAAATCACTAAGGTAATTAACATTCTTAAGTTATAATTGTAAGATTCTTACTAAGAATCTTGAATTCTTAGTAATAATAGTGATGAGTGATGAGTGAATCACTAATCAAATTAACATTCTTAAGTTATAATTATAAGATTCTCACTAAGAATGTTGAATTCTTAGTAATAATCTTGGATTAGTGATGATTGATGAGAAAATCACTAAGGTAATTAACATTCTTAAGTTATAATTATAAGATTCTTACTAAGAATCTTGAATTCTTAGTAATAATCTTGGATTAGTGATGATTGATGAGTAAATCACTAAGGTAATTAACATTCTTAAGTTATAATTGTAAGATTCTTACTAAGAATCTTGAATTCTTAGTAATAATTTTGGATTAGTGATGATTGATGAGTAAATCACTAAGGTAATTAACATTCTTAAGTTATAATTGTAAGATTCTTACTAAGAATCTTGAATTCTTAGTGATTGATGAGTGAATCACTAATCAAATTAACCTTCTTAAGTTATAATTATAAGATTCTCACTAAGAATCTTGAATTCTTAGTAATAATCTTGGATTAGTGATGATTGATGAGGAAATCACTAAGGTAATTAACATTCTTAAGTTATAATTATAAGATTCTTACTAAGAATCTTGAATTCTTAGTAATAATATTAGATTAGTGATGAGTGATGAGTGAATCACTAATCAAATTAACATTATTAAGTTATAATTATAAGATTCTCACTAAGAATCTTGAATTATTAGTGATTGATGAGTGAATCACTAATCAAATTAACCTTCTTAAGTTATAATTATAAGATTCTCACTAAGAATCTTGAATTTTTAGTAATAATTTTGGATTAGTGATGATTGATGAGAAAATCACTAAGGTAATTAACATTCTTAAGTTATAATTATAAGATTCTTACTAAGAATCTTGAATTCTTAGTAATAATCTTGGATTAGTGATGATTGATGAGTAAATCACTAAGGTAATTAACATTCTTAAGTTATAATTGTAAGATTCTTACTAAGAATCTTGAATTCTTAGTAATAATAATAGATTAGTGATGAGTGATGAGTGAATCACTAATCAAATTAACATTCTTAAGTTATAATTATAAGATTCTCACTAAGAATGTTGAATTCTTAGTGATTGATGAGTGAATCACTAATCAAATTAACCTTCTTAAGTTATAATTATAAGATTCTCACAAAGAATCTTGAATTCTCAGTAATAATCTTGGATTAGTGATGATTGATGAGTAAATCACTAAGGTAATTAACATTCTTAAGTTATAATTATAAGATTCTTACTAAGAATCTTGAATTCTTAGTAATAATCAATGTTTAAATTTTCACTTGTATTTCAATATATATTTAATTTTAATGTTTTTGTATTATTATCTTTGATCAATTTATTAGATGATAATTGAAAAAAAATTAAAAAAAATAAAAAAAAATAAATAAAAAAAAAAAATAAAAATAAATAAAATTAATTACCGAGGGCATTTGCCGTCGGTAATTGGAATTTGCCGTCGGTAATTACCGACGGCAAAATGCCGTCGGTAATTTTGGCCGGACGGCGGTGGTGCTATCGCCGGATGGCACCGGCGGTGGTCATTAGCGGCGGCATTTTGCCCTCGGTAATTACCGACGGCAATTGCCGTCGGTAATAAAATAATATATATTTATATTAATATATATTTAAATTAGCGGCGGCGTAACCGCCGCTAATTAGCGGCGGCCGTTTTGCCGTCGGTAATTCGCCGGTAATAGTCAAAAGGCGGGTCGCCGTTTTTGCCGCCGCCGTGCCGCCGTTACCTACCGACGGCAAAATAGCCGCCGGTAATTTTCGCCGGTAAATACGCGTTTTTTTGTAGTGATTTGCCTCAAAATATCTCATTCTACCTACGTACTTTTGAGGTGAAAATTAATGATACACACGACCTGAATTTTTAAATTTCAAGTTCCGAGATTTTATGTTTAGGTGAATATTATTTTAAAATTCTAAATTATTATCACTATTATCAATTACTAGGTCTGATTTGTATTGATCTCATTGTCATTTTGAATTATTTCAATTATATTGGTCCCTTTCTTAAAATAGAAAAATAAGGACTTCTAAGTAGGTAAAAGTAAAACACTTCACCTACTTAACTTATAACAAAAGACTTTTTAATCTTCGTACCAAAAAATAAGGGACCAATTATTAGAAATATTTGTATTTAATCTACAAATATTGTTTTGTATCAATAATCATAATGTTAGTGTCATTTACATCCGAGTATATGGTACATCCGGTGCACAGGAGACCACCTCATTTATTAATTATCAATTAAGATTTATTAATTTTACTTAATTCTATTTTAATTATAAAATAAATTTAATTAGAATGGTTCGGTTCATTAGAATTAAATAACTTATCGATTTTATTGTACAAAGTGTAAGTGTAGCGCGTCGGCGCCCACAGACCACCATAACTGATGTCTGATAACACCACTTTGACCAACGGAATTTTACTATGATACCATTAAATTTTAGTTTTATTCACAAATTTTCATTCTTGTTTTAAAATAGGTACTCCATCCGTCCCACGAATCTTGACATGTTTATCTTTTTGGGTCGTCCCACGAATCTTGACACGTTTCCTTTTTTGGCAATAATTAGTACATTCTCTCTCTTACTTTATCACATTTATTATATTCTCTCTCCTACTTTATCACTTTTATTACCTTCTCTCTCCTACTTTATTAATTACACACTTAAAACACTAATCTACAATTCCTTAATTCCCGTGCCGAACTCAAACGTGTCAAGACTCGCGGGACGGAGGGAGTAATACATTATTTTTTTTGGAATTTCCCATCGCGTGACTTTTCGATGAACTTTTAAATGACGTGACGCCGAACTTAAATTATGGAGTAACATATTTAACGGCAGGGACTAGAAACGACGCCGTTTTAGCACCTACTCATTTAAAATCTTAAAAATCTAAGTTAGGATTCTAACATTTTTTTTTTTACATATTTTTATCTTTTCTACGCCATTGAAGAAGAAACTGCAACAATTTCATAGATTCAACAAATTCATTGTCGAAGAATTCAAATTCATGGAATGAGAATCAAATTTGTATGAAATTAGTTCTTCTTAGTTATTTTTGGACTTATTTGCATTTAAATTTTTAACTGAAATCTATCACCATTGGAAATTCCAAAACGATAAATGATTGTGGGAAAATCAAAATTTGGAAATTTATTATGATTTTAGATCAAATTCACCCATTAAATAAAGCACAAAAATTTTCGTAAACCGATTTCACAATGACATTATTTCAACATATAAATGATATTTTAATATTTTAAAGTGTCATTTATATATTAAAATAATGATATTGAAAATATTCAAATGTCATTTATATAATAAAATAGTGTCATTCGAAAATTGATTTAACCGTGAAATCGATTTCACGACCAAGACCTCTTTCAATACAACTCTCATCAGTTCACTGAAATGGATTATACTAATACTCAAGAAAAGCAAACCACATCTAGTTTCTATCAATATTGCCGCCAGCAGCCTTTTACGAACACACAACTTTTCACAATATAAATACTCATCACATATCCATTCTTATTTCACCATCATCAAATCAAATAATTCATTTACCTCAAAAATGACTTCTCTCCACTGCTCCATTCTGTTGGTATTCGTGTTCGTGTTTGTGTTCGTATTCGTTCCCGTTCCAACGGCTCATGCCCAAATCGGGCTAGTCCTTCCCCTCCGGAAGGACTCCAAAACATCCCAATTCTACACCACATTCCAAATGGGCAGCCACCGCGCCACCATCAACGCCGTCGCCGACCTCGGCGGCGAGCACCTTTGGCTCAGCTGCGACGGCTACACCTCCGCCACCTACGCCCCCATCCCTTGCGACTCCGCCAAATGCGAGGTCGCAGAGGGAATCGGCTGCATCGGGTGCAACGGCCCCGCCCGCCCCGGCTGCAGCAACAACACCTGCGGCGCCGCCTCCGGCAGCCCCTTCATGCCCTACCTCACCTCCAGCGGCTTCTTCGAGGACACTCTCTCGACCAAGGACCGCGTCGAGCTGCCGGAGATCCTCTTCTCCTGCGTAGACGACGACTACCTCGTCGGCTACGCCGCCGGCGCCACCGGCATGGCCGGCCTCGGCCGCACCGGCAATGCCTTCCACAAAATCGTGTCGGGCAGGATGAACCTGCCCGACCGGTTCTCGATATGCCCGCCGGCGTCCGGGATCGGAAAACTGACGATCGGCGGCGGACTTCCGGCGAAGTCCGAAATCTCCGGTTTACTGAAATCGACGCCGTTGATCGTCAACGAATTCCCGGGCGGATCCGTCGCGGGGCGCGATCCGTCGCACGAGTACTTCATCGACGTGAGGTCGATTAAGGTCGCCGGCGAGGCGGTGGAGGTGAAGGAATCGTATTTTGCGATCGGAAAAGATCGCACCGGCGGCACGATGATCAGCAGCGTGCAGAACTACACCGCCATGCACACCTCGATCCTCAAGCCGGTGGCGCGGGCGTTCGACAAGGCGGCGGCGGATATGGGGATGAGGAGCGCGGCGGCGGTGGCGCCGTTCAGGGCGTGCTACAGGGCGGAGACGGTGAAGAGGACGGCGGCGGGGCCGGAGGTGCCGGCGATCGATCTGATTCTGCCCGGGAATGACGTGTACTGGCGGATCTCGGGGGCGAATTCGATGGTGGAGGTTGATCGGAAGACGATGTGCCTGGCGTTGGTGGACGCGGGGTCGCGGCCGGAGACGTCGGTGGTGATCGGAGCTCATCAATTGGAGGAGAATTTCTTGGAGTTCGATGTGGCGGCGTCGCGGCTGAGGTTTTCTTCTTCGCTTTTGGTGAATAACAAGAGCTGCTCCCGCCTTTAAATATGTTTAAATTATTTTGTTGTTTTTTTTTCTTTTGAGGGTTAAATTATGTTGTTTTTGTAATTGGTTTTCTTTATGTTTGTTGTAATTATGCTGTTTACTTCTTCATATGTTTGCTGTCGTGTTTTTAGTTATGGTTTGAGTTTTATGAATGGGAAGTATAAAGCTAAGAGGGGTTCTGTTTTGATGTATTTTTTTAGATTACTAGTGTTTTGAAGTTTGCTACAGTTTATTAGTTTATGTAGGAGAGAAATCCGACGATCGGATAAATTTGATATAAATAAATATATAATTACTATATCTTGGAATAATATTATAATCAATGGAAATTCAATTTGTATAAAGTTCAAATACGAAAACAAAATTGGTTAGTAATCTTTATCTTTATCTTTACTAGAATGTCCATTCGTGCGATGCACGACAAACATCGAAATTAACGATATATTTAAATAAATATAAATAAATATAAAAATATATTTTAAAAATAAAATAAAATAATTCACGTCAATTATACAATAAAATCTTGAATTTAAAAATTATATTAACAACTTTGTATAAAGTGTAATAAAAATTATTCAATAACAAAAATTAGCATTTACACATTATTATTATAGAGTTACATGTCATAATAAATATTTTCATATACAAACATAAATAAAAAGTTATAAAATTTTAATGAAAAGAGAAAAAATAAAATATTTAATGAAAAGAGAGAAAATAAAATATTTTAAAATTTTCATAACTTATTCATTTTAAATTTATTTTTGATGTTTTTATACAATAGTATTGAATTTAAGATGCATATTGAAAAAAAATCATGAATTAAATTTGATAATATTTACAAAAGAATTCAATTATGAAAAACTAAAAGAAAAAAAGAGTGAAAAAATTGATGGAAGAAGAGAGAGAAAAAGAGAGGGAAAAGATGGAGGGAAAAACTCCTCTTTTATATATTATATAGATATATATAAAAAGCAAAGTAAATGTAAATAAATTCAATTAGAAGGGTATAATTGAAATTGGAAAAAATGAATAGTTAAATTAAAGGATAAAAATCAATTCACAAAATCCGTTCCACTTAAATAGAAAACTGCTGGTAACTAATTAAGGAAAACAAACTTCCATATTCTTTGTTGTTGAATATATTAGTTAATATTTTATTTATTTAGTTTTTTTATTTTATAGATATAATTAATTTGTTAAATTTTCAAGTAATTATGTGTTAGATAAAATATGTAATGTACGTCTTAAATGAAAACTCATGAAATGACCTTTAATTTGAAATAAAATATGTGAAAAATAGATTTGAAATAAGTAAGTTATGATGATTTAAAATTGTAATACATAAATTAATTTATATGTATAATCAATAATAGTTTCATTCAAAAAGTAATGATATTGTACTTAATTAGAACCGTATTTCAATTTTTTAAAATTATAAAAACTATATAATATTTATTTTATTTATATCAAAACATCATTAATAGCATATTATGTCATCTATATCTATATATATAAAAGGAGAAGTAAATATAATTAAATTCAATTAGAAGGATATAATTAAAAATTAAGTAAAAAATTGTAATCACAATCTCCTATAAATTAACCGACAATTAGTTTGCTGCAAAACCACTATCTCTAAACAAAATCAATTACTCCAACTCTAAGAATTAATAAATTGCCAAGAACTGTTCTCATCTCTAAGAATTAATAAATTGCGAATAATTAATTAATAATATTGAATGATTGCCTCATAAATTAATAAACCGCCAAGAATTGTTCTACATCTCTAATCAAAATGAAATAAATAACAATATTAAATGATTGCCTAATAAATAATTAAATAATTATAAACATTAAATAATTGAAATCTTCTATTGCACTAATTTTGTTATATTAAATAATTTAAAGTTTAATATATTAAATTATTTATATTTTTAAGTAATGATATTTTTTTTAAATACTAAAATTTGTATTTCAGACTTTTTATATTTTTCTCTTTTCCCAATTCTAATATTTTAATTTTCAATTGTGTATTTTTTGTTTATTTTAATTAAAAAATATCAATAGGAAATTTATTGGCAAAATGAAATTTTTTAAAGACGTGAAATTTGTAAATTTTTAAATTTATAACCTTTTTATTATTTACACAAAATACAATTTTACTATTTTGTGTGATTTCATCATAGATAATATATGCAGTGTACGTCTCAAACATAAGAATATGTTTAATTTCATATATAATATATACAAAATGGATGTAAATTTAAGGTTATGACAATTTGAAATTTTACTATAGTAAATTATTTTTTAGTTATTTTTTTCAGCTCATGTTATATTTTTATATGAATTACTTAGGTTATATTAAAATATTAGATCACTTTGTAAATAATAAATTTGATATAAAATTAAATATTAAAATATTATATCACTTTGCAAATAATAAATTTGGTATAAAATTTTAATTTTATTAGTTTATATTAATATTATAAAATATATAGATGCACAACTTACGTGATCATGATGAAATTGGGCACTTAAATATATTAAGATCTAACTTCAGCGAAAATACGAAACATGAAGATAAAGCTGCAGATCTGAGGCTAAAGGGGAATCAGAATAAAAGTGGGAAGCGAAAGATTTATATTCTGAGTCTCTGACTACAAAAATGTTGATTTTAAACACGTGGCAACCAACGATTTGCACTTATCAAATATTATTATTTGGGCATCGAAACGAGACTAAATGGGCCTTAATATTGTATCTCAATAATAGACTATAAATAGACCCCCTAAGATTAGATGTAAACAAGTCCTTCCATAAGAGGAAATCAAATAAACAAATGCTATCTTCTTTTCTACGTTTTTTGCACACTCAATTTCTTTGTTCTTAGCTCTTAGCTCGATTTTCTTCATTTTTTCATAAATTTACGGTTGAATCTAATACCCAATTCAACATTGCGCGAGTCTAAAATTATATTCGCCGCGCATAGCGCGGGAGGTACACTAGTATATATAAAAAGCAAAGTAAATGTAAATAATTTCAATTGCAAGGATATAATTGGAATTTATGGGAAAAAATTGCTTAACCATGTAATTAAAAACAGCCGAAAATGTTGGGATAAAAAACTGCCGAAATTGTTAATTCAAAAAAGAAAACAAAAATTGCCATCATTTTTGAGAGAAAAACTGCCAACTTTAATGTTAGTGAGTATTGTTGTAAATTTAATGATAAAACATATTTTTCTCATTTTCTTTTAATTATGATTTGGATACTTCATATATATATATATATAATATGTAAAAATAACATTAAAATGAGAAAGTTGTGATGATTTAAAATTTTAACATATTAAAAAAATTATATTTTAAGAAGTGATATTTTCCTTAAAATGAGGAATCATATTTGAACTTTTTAAATTTTCTATTTTCTTAATTATGATATTTTAAATTTTCAAATTATATATTTATATTTATTTTATATTAAACAAAATTATTAATATTATTTTGAGATCTTTATAAAATAATATCATATTATATATTACAATTTATTTTAAGAAACACTAGCTCAGTAATCTTATAAATTTTAAGATGTTAGACACATAAATTTGTGTTTTAATCTATATATGTTTTAGTTTTGTTGTTGTTATTAATTTAAATCTATAAATATAAAAATTTTAATTTTAGTATTATTATGTTAAATTAATAATTATAAAAGTGTTTCATATATATTATATGATGTATCGTGATAATCTATGTGCATTTTTTATAAAAGCAAATGATCATCTTTCACAAATGATATTTTTTATAAATAAAAATGGGACTGTGCACAAAAATAAATGATAGCACATTACATTTTAATTATGCAAATGACAATTTTAATAACAAATAGCACATTGCATTTTAATTATGCAAATGACAATTTTAATAACAAATAGCACATTGCATTTTAATTATGCAAATGACAATTTTAATAACAAAAAAAAAATATTTTGTTCGATTAATCGGAGTGGAAAGGAAATAAATGGGGGGAGGAATTGGGCAGGCCGTGCACAGTGCAAGCACACATTTGACCCTACCGCTTAATTCTTTGTGATTGAAAAATTTGCCAATATTAAATATAAATCTTCAAAAAAGTATATATACAATGCATGTATATTTTTAAAAAAAATCACATTTCATTATTACTTAATAAAAATAATATATTTACAAATTTTATATTTATTAATATAATAGTAAATTTACAATATATATAATATTTTTCGTGCATTGCACGGGAGGCGTACAAGTAAAACTATAAAAGAATGATATTTTGGACATGTTATAATTGCATCATTCAAATGTGTATCCTAAATTAAAGTTGTTAGTGCTAGCTTAAGCTGGCACACAAGAAGGGATGCAGCGCTAGAGTGCCGCTTAGTATATATAAAAAGAGAAATAAATGTCAATAAAATCAATTTAAAGGATAATTTTTTAATTGTAAAAAATCTTAATAATTAATATTTAATTAGTGGTTAATTTATTTGTTTCAATCGGTTCCACTTACTTCTCAATCTATTTTTTGTTCTCATTCAATATATAAAATATATTTCCGTCTAAAAAAATACATAACACATATTTTCTTTTCTATTTATTTTATAACTTTATTATGAATATAATAATATACAAAATGCATCTTAAATTAAAGATCATAAAGATATCTTCAATTTGGTATATAATATATCAAAAATTAATCAAAATTAATCAAAAATAAAGAAGTTGTTATCATTTAAAGTTCAACCATATTCAAAAAATAAATATTTTTTAACTTTCCTTCAAATGTGTATCGCGTTTAAATATCTTTCAAACTATTTTTAAATTTATATTTCTTCTTTCTTTTTATGAATTTGATTTATTTTCTTATCCTATTTTTTATATTTTAAAAATTACATTCACCGCGCATAGCGCGGGAGGTACACTAGTATACATAAATCAAAAAGGGAGTCATGTGATATTCAATTTGTATAAAGTAAAGGCCCGACCAAGAAAAGAGAGTCATGTGACTCGGGATAGGAGGACCACCCACTAAATAAAAAACAACAGAAATGGATGGATACAGACTAATTACCCACAAATAGATAAAAGTGGGTAATTCTACAGAAAATCCACTCAGGAGACAAAGTTGAGTGGAAAGAAAAGCAGTTGAGCCTTACCAGCAATTATCACAAAAGATAAAGGGAAGGTTTAACTCCATGTGAAGGTACTAGCTGGCGTCGACAATCATGGCCGACAAAAGAAGGTGGTAGTCACAATTCTCCTCGTAGGGGATTTTATGAAATAAATTAAGTATTTTATAATTCATCTATAAACGCTTAGTTCTGTCCAACTTTCCAAAATTTGAAAGATTTTCATTCATTTTCCGACAAAATATTATACGTCGAACCTTAGAATTTCCATAAGAAATCATCTCTTAACAATCTCTTGCGAGTGCGTGGTTGGATTTATCCGTAAAACGAGGGTGATTAATTATGGGTAATTCGAAAGATACTGCTAAAGGATGAGAGTTGCAACCATCTCTTGCGAGTGCGTGGTTGGACAGAGTCTGAGAGTAGCAGACGATTCGTAAAACGCAACAGGTCTGACTCCGAAAGCAGTTTTCGACTAAAGATATAATGTTGGTTTATGTTATGATTAGTTTTATTATGATACAGAAGCATGTTGGGCTTGATAATTTGATTTGTTTTTTACTTTATAATTTTAAGAAGCTTATTTGGATTATTTAGTCTGAAGAAAAAATATTTGGGGGTAGTTGTGTTATTTTGCTTAAAAAAGGGATAGATTTCTAATTAAAAAAAGATGGGCGTGTCAAAAATGAACAAACCTCTAAACTCATGTATTTTATTGGACTTTCCTAAATTAGTGTTAAAAAAAAATTATTTTCATAGTTGGTATATTTTCACGCAAATTTCTCTTAGTTAGAGCACTCCCAGCAGATCACTTAAATGCATTCATAACTCTAAATTTAGGCTAAAACAATTTAAAATGAGATAAAAAATGCATCCAGCAGATCCCCTAAATTGGATGGGGCCCACAAAAAATTTTACACCACCCTAAATTTAATCTTAAATTTAAACTCATCTTAAATTTATTTTAAACTTATAATTAGTAGGACCCACACATAATTATTATTTTTATGTAGAAAATAGGAGATTTGGTGTATGCATTTATAAAATCGAGATCCTAAAATTAAATAGGAAAACTTTAGGAAAAAATATAGGAGCATAATTTTAAGATTTTTGAAAGAGTGCTCCTATATCACCTTACGTAAGAGTATTGAGTTGGTTCAAAAATTAGGTTTACTTTGACATTGACAAAGGCATTCAATATATATATATATATATATATATATATATATATATATATATATTTTGGAATTCGAAGATTTAAGTTCTTGAAATATTGGTCAAAATCGTACACATTTTCGGAATCCGCATATGGTCACAAAACCGTCATGTAACTGTCACACGTGTGCATATCTAATCAATACTACTACATGTTGATATTGTCAAATAACTGTAATATTTTACTATTATTATTTAACATTCTGTATTTTCATTTTGAGTTTTTAAGTGTAGTATTTTCTTTTTCATTTTAAGTTTTTAACTACACACAATCAATATACGTACTTGTCTTAATATATAACTACACATACAAGAAAATGCTCCAATAATGACATAATTTTGGTAGAATTGTTATCGTAAAAAGCCGTCACTAAATAAAATTGTGACATATCTTGTAATAAGTAGCTATTATAGCATGTTACAAAGTATATATTGATATACTTCACTCAATTCCATTTCAAGTGACACAAAATTATATATAGAATTATCCTATGGACCATTTAAAGTGGGACGGAGGAAGTACTAATTTGAAACAGTTAACTTTTATGGCTCTCGGTGAACACTAAATATCTAGTAAACTAAACTTGAATTCATATAATTAGTAAAATAGACTCAGCTATATCAAAATTAATTTTTTAAAACAACTTTATTAAAATCTTAAATTATCGGGTTCGATCCGATCAAATTAATTAACTCAGTGAATATATCCATCAGACGAGTAACTAATAGTTATTGATTTTATTTCCTAAAAAACGAATTTAATTTGTCTAGAAATGTTTTACGTTGGGCAATGTGTATCCACTAGCCAATAATATGACACCAACTTTGACCATCCAAATTTACCATAATACCACTATTTGACTATTAAGCAAATACAACTGTCTGGACTATACTCATCCAAACAAACCGCATCTCTATTACAATCAATGCAGCTTTTAATCAACACACCAACTTTGAATATACAAAAATTGCTACAATGCCATTCTTTAATCCCTATAAATACTCACATATGCAATATCATTATACCATCACCAACTACAATGGCTTCTTCTTTCTGCTACACCATTCTGTTGATCCTCGTCCTCGTCTCGACGAGCCATGCCCAGACCGGCCTAGTCCTCCCCCTCCGGAGGGACGCCGCGACGTCCCAATTCTACACGACGTTCCAAATGGGCAGCAACCGCGCCACCATCAACGCCGTCGTCCACCTCAGCGGCCAGCACCTCTGGTTCGACTGCGACAACTACACCTCCGCCACCTACGCCCCCATCCCCTGCGACTCGGCCAAATGCGAGGCCGCGGACGGAATGGGTTGCAACGGCTGCAACGGCCCCGCCCGCCCCGGCTGCACCAACAACACCTGCGGCACCGCCTCCTCCAACCCCTTCATCTTCTACATCACATCCAACGGCTTATACGAGGACACGTTCTCCTCCAAGGACCGCGTCGAGCTGCCGGAGTTCATCTTCTCCTGCGTGAACAGCGACTACCTCGCCGGCCTCGCCTCCGCCGCCGCCGGCATGGTCGGCCTCGGCCGCCGCTTCGACACCGCCTTCCACAAAGTCGTGGCGGACAAGTTGAACCTGCCCAACCGGTTCTCGATCTGCCCGCCGTCGGCGGGGATCGGGAAGCTGACGATCGGCGGCGGATTGCCGGCGAAGTCCGATATCTCCGGAATGCTGAAATCCACGCCGCTGATCGTGAACAAACCGGTGAGCAATCAGCCGTTTTTCGCGCAGAACGATCTGTCGGAGGAGTACTTCATCGACGTGAGGTCGATTAGGGTCGCCGGCGAGGCGGTGGAGGTGAAGGAATCGTATTTTGCGATCGGAAAAGATCGCACCGGCGGCACGAAGATCAGCAGCGTGCAGAACTACACGGCCATGCACACTTCGATCCTCAAGCCGCTGGCGCGGGCGTTCGACAAGGCGGCGGCGGATTTGGGGATGAGGAGCGCGGCGGCGGTGGCGCCGTTCAGGGCGTGCTACAGGGCGGAGACGGTGAAGAGGACGGCGGCGGGGCCGGAAGTTCCGGCGATCGATCTGGTTCTGCCCGGGAATGATGTTTATTGGCGGATTTCGGGGGCGAATTCGATGGTGGAGGTTGATCGGAAGACGATGTGCCTGGCGTTGGTGGACGCGGGGTCGCGGCCGACGACGTCGGTGGTGATCGGAGCTCATCAATTGGAGGAGAATTTCTTGGAGTTTGATGTGGCGGCGTCGCAGCTGAGGTTTAGTTCTTCGCTTTTGGTGAATAACAAGAGCTGCTCCCGCCTTTAAATATGTTTAAATATGTTGTTTTTATAGTACTTGGTTTAATTTATGTTTGTTGTAATGTGTTATTATTATAGACTATAGTGTGGTTGGGGTCAAATTAAGTATAGTATTTTGTATAAATTTGATGTCGTTTTTCTTGATTTAATTTGGACTTTTATTTTGATTACGAAACGAGGGTTTGTTAAGTTGCATGTGAGAAATATCAATTTTATATATATAAGTACGTAGAAAATATCTATTTTATGTGAAGGGACAAGACTATATTTACGTTAAAATTAATATTCTGATACTGATTGTCGAAGCAGATAGATTAGCCATTTAGATAGTGCATTTGCCATGTGGCTTTTTTGTCCCTCTCATTTATGTATATTTCTAGAAAATTTAATAATTTCTACGTATACTTTATCAAAATTGGATAATTTTATCTATTACATTAAATTATGGAGTATTCATTATAAGTAATTAAGGAGATAAATTAATATTTACTTTAAAAAATTAAATTTTGAAATACTTATAAATTTTCACGAGTATAACATTAATTAATAAAATATGCAATGAAACACAATCTCATCGGTAAGACACTTGCCCTTTAATCGGAGGTTGAGGTTCCAATCTGATACTCCCTCCGTTTTTTTATTAGTGTCCCATTTAGTTCATTTTTTTGTTTCTCAATAAGTGTCCTATTTCAAAATTTGAGAGTATATTTATGACATTTTTCCTATTTTATCCTTATTTAATACTTGTATGAATGTAATAATTAGTTGTATATATGCATTTATTATGACAATTAGTAAGGTTACAAATGTAAAATATCTTATTTTATTGGTATGTGTATTTTGACGGCTGGAGACACTTAATAAAAAACGGAGGGAGTAAATGAAA
The DNA here is from genome assembly GCF_028751815.1 of Salvia miltiorrhiza. Classification (NCBI taxonomy): domain Eukaryota; kingdom Viridiplantae; phylum Streptophyta; class Magnoliopsida; order Lamiales; family Lamiaceae; genus Salvia; species Salvia miltiorrhiza. The sequence goes on from NC_080393.1 coordinate 2,341,680, forward strand.
ATTAATTTCATATTCAACCACAACAATACAACACTAATGAAGAGCGAAGACAATAGAAAAGCATTAGTTAATGAATCAATATCAAATCCTAGAGCAGCTCGTGTTCGACAACAATAGAGACTCACTGAAGCGAAGCTGCGACGAAACCAGATCAAACTCAAGCAAATTCTCCTCCAACTGATGCGCTCCGATCACCACCGCCGTCCTCGGACTCGAACCGCCGTCCACGAATCCCAGGCACGTCGTTTTCCGATCGATCTCCACCATCAGATTCGCCCCCCTCATCCTCCACGTCGCGTCCTTCCCCGCCAAAACCAGCTCAATCTCCGGCACCGCCGGCCCCGCCGCCGTCCTCGCGATCGAGCTCGAGCTGAAGCACGCTCTGAACGGCGCCACCGCCGCCGCGCTCCTGATCCCCAAATCCGACGCCGCCTTCGCGAACGCCCTCGCCAGCGGCTTGTAGATGGAGTTGTGCACCGCCGTGAAGTTCTGCATCGTGCTGATTTTGGTGCCGCCGACTCCGTTTTTGTCGATGGAGAAGTAGGAGTCCTTCAAATTGAGGCGAGCTCCGGCGACGGCGATGCCTCTCACGTCGATGAAATACTCGTCCGACGCATCGCCCTCCGTGTAGATCGGGTAAGTGCTGACCGGATTGATGAGCAGCGGCGTCGTTTTAACAGATCTAGGTTTAATTCCGATTTCTAATTTTCCCGCGCCGGAAGAGGGGAGGCAGAGGGAGAAAGCGTCGGGTAAGTTAAGCTTCGCTGAGGCTTGTCTATGGAGAGAGATCTGAGTCCTGCCGAGGCCTAGCATGCCGGTGGCGCCGGCGGCGAGGCCGGTCAGGTAATCCTTATCCATGCAGGAGAAGGAATATTCCGGCAGCGGCGCGCCGGATTTGGCGTAGAAGGTGTCCTCGGCGTAGCCCTGTGAGACGAGAACGTCTAGGAAGGGGTTGTAAGGGGAGGCGCCGCAGGTGTCGTTGGTGCAGCCGGGGCGCGGCGGGAGGTTGCAGCCGACGCAGCCGATGCCCTTGGCGGCGTCGCATTTCGCGGAGCCGCAGGGGATGGGGGCGTAGGTTGTGGAGGCGTAGTCGTTGCAGGAGAACCAGAGGAAGGGGCCGCCGAGGTCGACGGCGGCGCTGATGGCGGCGCGGTTGCTGCCCATTTTGAATGTGGCGATGTGTTGTAAGGTTTTGGGGTCTTTGCGGATGGGGAGGATTAGGCCGTTTTGGGCGGCGACGGCGGAGATGATGAGTGCGAGGAAGAGAGTGGAGGAAAGGAAGGAAGCCATGGTTGGAACTTGGATGAAATGAGTAATGGATTATTAGTTATATATATATAGAGGTTGAATAATGTGATATAGAAGTAGTGTGGAAGAAGATGCAGGAATTATTAAAATTTAAATGTGGTGTTCAAAGATGGCTGCTTTTAATAAATATGAGTACTACTTGCATGGAGTTTATTAATTAAGATATGATTAATCCATTATTCTTGAGGGGTCGCTTGAGTTTTGTAGAGCAAGTAAACAAGTTTTATAGTATTTTTTTGAGGCAGCACCCTAGTCTAGCCAAAACCTTTTAGTCATAGGAAATTCTAGCCATACAAATAAAAATATGGAAATAATAACATTTCTGACTAAAATACCCTTTAGTGTGTAACAATATAAAATATACTATTACACACTTTTTAGAAACGAAAAAAGTGTGTAATAGTGTATTTTACACTGTTACACACTTTTTCGCAACCACACACTTTTACATTATTACACACTTTTGTGAAAAAGTGTGTAACAGTGTAAGATACACTGTTACACACTTTTCGCAGTTACACACTTTATGTTATTACACACTTTTGCGAAAGAGTGTGTAACAGTATTAAGGGTATAATACATTTACGTTAGAAAATGCTAGTTTTTCCATATTTTTATTTGGGTGAACATTTTTTCCTTTTCTTATACAAGAACGGCTAATTGAGCCCATTAACTCTATTTTTTTTATATAAAAAAACAAATTTTACGAAAAAAAGTCGTGAGCATATTTATTCAGGCGGAGGAACATGTCGTCTTCGAGTTTAGACATGTGTGACGAGAGGCGAATAAGGCAGCGCATGCTCTTGCTAGTTTTGCATGTAATTTCTCGATGTTTTGATTTGAAATTCGAATTTTTCTTCTTGGCTTTAGACATTGTTCATTTTGATCTTTAGTAATATATCAGCTTCTTTGGAGGTTAAAAAAAGGTTATGTGGAAAAAGTTGAATGGAACAGATTTTACTTTGAATTACGTGTCAAATTAATTATGTAGATGTAGATTGATCCATTAAAATTTTGTTCATTTTACAAACTTGATGCTAGCTGCTTGATATAGTGATATATATATATTTGGGTAACAATTCATTTTAGCTAATTGAGTATTCTCGAATTATTTCTTTTCTATGAAATCCAATCCCTTAAATCATAGTAGTATTTTAAAAATCGAATTTGACGTACTCAAACCTGTAATGGACTGCAACTGGAATTGAATTATTTTCTTCATGTTTGAGTTGTCATGTGGATTTTAATTAGTTGTATTATTCGTCCTATCCTATCATATGCCGTATAAATCTATATCTATATAATATATAAAAGAGGAGTTTTTTCTTCCATTCTTTTCCTCTATTTTTTCTCTCTCTTCTTCCACCAAAATTTTCAATATTTTCTCTTCTTTTTTATAATTTTAATTATTTTCTAAACATCACAAAATTTTATTTATGAAAAAAATATTCAATATGCATCTTAAATTTGATTTTGTGACAAGTTTTTTAATATGGTAAAAAAAATCATCAAAAATGAATTTAAACGAATAAGTTATTAAAATTTTAAGATATTTTATTTTCTCTCTCTTTGCTAAAATTTTATATATATATTTTTTATTTATGTTAGTCCATGAGAATATTTATTCATTTAATATGTCGTGTAATACTCTATAATAATAATAATGTGTAATGTTAATTTTCATTATCAAAAAATTTAAAATTATTTAATAACTATGATTATCATTGCACATTATACAAAGTTAAAATTTGTAATTGATGAGGTTTATCTTTAATTTATTTTTAAAATATATTTTGTATTTAATTATAATTTATCTAATATTTATATATTTTTATTTAAAAATATGTGATTGATTTCGATGTTCGTCGTGCATCGCACGAATGATCATACTAGTTTTTATTAATCGTCAATATTTAGAAATTCTCCGTTCTAATTTTCTAACACATTGCACCCAACAACCCAAGCAAGGAAGAGGGAAAAAAGATCATCCGAATTTACCTTTTCTTATTTATTTCCTATAAGAAAGGGAAACAAAGTTAATTATTCTTCTTTCTTGAATTAAAAAGATGCATCAAACTTGAAAAATTGAAGCTATACATGAACAAAGGTTCACACATAACTTCGTTTTTTTTTTTATCAGTAAAATTAAATTTTTATTGAGATAAAAAGCAAGGCACAAGAGATGCCAATCAAAACAAGAATGAAAGATTGAAACCCTTTGAGCACCACATGGTGAAAGGGATTCTGAACTCCAAAACTTTATAAACCTCATTCCAACTCCAAAGTCTACCCTTGATCTGTAAAACAAGTCTCTCAATATCCCAAATTTTTCCTTGAAAACGACTCTCGTTTCTTTTTTCCCAAAGCGTCCAAACCGTTCCCACCCATAACGCATTTAGCAATCTTCTTCCTTTCTTCTTTTTGGCAGCAGAGATGAAGGAAGTGTAGTGATGAAGAGTACCTCTAGGATTTGCCGTTTTGATGTGTAACCATTGGAAGATTTGGTCCCACACCGCTGCAGTTTTCGGGCAATGAAGAAACAGATGTTCCGTCGACTCCTCTCCAGCGACGCAGGCGTTGCATCCTCTCTCTTCCCAGCTAATTTGAATTTGTCGTTTTCTCAAGTTGTCACAGGTAGCCAAACGATTTCTAAGACATCTCCACGCCGTCACCTTGGCTTTGTGTGATGTTGGAGCCTTCCAAACCATAGCCATCTCAGCCGGTTGAGTTTGTTGCGCCTCTCTGGAAGCCGCCACCAAATCATAAGCCGACTTTGTTGAGAATTTACCGTCCGTAGTTGCCCTCCAAATCCATCCATCAGTTAAACCTGCAGAAGGGACAAAAGCAGCAACAAGTCTCAAAAGTTCCCCCACCTGACCAGTCTCCCTTTCCCTCAAATCCCTCCTCCAATTCACCGACCACACCCACTCTTCTCCTTCCCAAAACCCACTCTCTCCGACGAGGCCTTTCTTATTCGAACACAAGTTATACAATCTCGGGAAAGAGAACTTAAGAGGTTTGCTAATAGCCCACACGTCCTCCCAGAACATTGTATTCATCCCATCCCCGAGACGGTGTTGAAGGTGATCAATGAACCATCTATCATCTCTTCCTCCCCCTTTCTCTACAATTTTCGCCCACCACCCCAACTGCCCACTTCATCCCACCACCGAGCAATCCCCCTCTTCGCCCCAGAGAAGTTCCCCAAAAAAAATAGATTTGATCACTCTCGCCCACAAAGCTCCCCCATCCACCAAAAATCTCCAAAGCCATTTAATTAACAGAACATGATTAAACCATTCCACATCCCGAAATCCAAGACCTCCTGTTTTCTTATTGGAACACAAGGAGCTCCATTTAAACCAGGTGATTTTTCCCGACTGAGAGCCTCCACCCCACAGAAATCTGGAGAACAAGGAATTGAGATTCTTGAGCACAGTCTTGGGAATGAAAGCGTAGGCCAGTTGATATACCGGAATCGATTGAAGCACCGCTTTAACAAGAGTGATCCTCCCCGCCAAAGAGAGAGGTCTTTTTCTCCAGCTTGCAATTTTGTTTGAGACATTATCCACCAAGAACTTCCACTCGCTAACACCATTGCTTCGGCCGCCAATTTTGGTTCCCAAGTAAAGACACGGGAAGGAAGCAATCTTGCAATGGAGAAACGGAGCCCATATCCTCTCGACAGACACATTCACTCCCACCGTCATCAGGCTGCTCTTGGCGAAGTTGACAGCAAGACCAGAGATAAAATGAAAGAGAAGCAACAGACTTTTCAGAGATTCCACATTTCGGTCATCAGCCTCTAAAATAAAGATGGTGTCATCCGCGTACTGGAGGTGTGTAATCGGCACTTCATCCTTACCAATCTTAACCGGAAACAATAATTGTCGTTCCACTGCCCTCTCAACGAGCGCATTCAACCCTTCCGCGATAATGAGGAACAAGAAGGGAGACATCGGGTCGCCCTGTCTCAAGCCTCTCTCCATTTTGAAATCTCCCGTTGACGACCCGTTAACTAGGACACTTGCCGTGGCTGACTGTAGACACCCTTGAATCCATTTCCTCCAAATCCCATCGAAGTTCATTCTGTCAAGCAAAGTATCCAAAAAGTCCCATTGAACTGAATCGAAAGCTTTGGCAAAGTCAATCTTAAAGAAGATCCTGCTTCGTCGCTTCTTCTTTGACTCAACAACAGCTTCATTCAAAATGACCGCCCCATCGAGAATGAACCGCCCTTTAACGAAAGCACTTTGATTATCAGAGATGATCGACCCCATCACCTTCGTCAGTCTCCCCGCCAAGATCTTTGCAATGATTTTATACAAGCTGGTAATGAGCGAGATTGGGCGAAATTCATTCAACAAATCAGCCCCTTCTTTCATCGGTATTAAAACGATAAAAGAAGCATTACCTCCTTTAGGAATTTTTCCGTTCGCGTGGAAGTCCTTCAAGACCTGGAGGATATCCTCCTTAACAACATCCCAAGCCGATCTCCAGAATGAAAAGTTAAAGCCATCAGGTCCTGGACTCTTATCGCCAGAACAGCTCCAGACCGCTTCTTTAACTTCTTCAGGTTCAAAACCTCTAATCAGCCAATTTCTCTCCTCATCAAAGATTTTCCTTCTCACAAAATCAATGGGAATAACAGGCATCTGTCTATTTTTCCGCTTGAAAAAGGTTTCAAAATGATTTCTCACCCTAGCTTTTACCTCTTCCGGTTTGGAGATCCATGAGTTATCAAAGATCAGTCCGCCTATGTCGTTCTTCAAACGCCTCCCTTTAATCGCTTTATGGAAGAAGCCAGAATTCACATCTCCCTCCTTAAGCCATTTCAGTTTAGCCTTCTGTTGTAAAGTCATCTGCTTATGCTTCAGCTGAAGGGAAAGGAGAGCTTGGAGCTCATTTCTTCTGATAACATCCACTTCGCCTAAACAACTCTGCTCGTCAAGCTCATCTTTCTGTTGTAACTCCTTCTTTAATTCGTGAATTTTAGAATCAATCTCACCAAAGGATGTGCGATTCCAAACTTTTAAAGCCTCTCGAAGTTTCTTCAATTTCTCCTTAACTACGAAAAAGCTCCATCCCTGACAGTCAGTCCCCGTCCACACTTTCTTTACAACTTCTTCAAAGTCCGGGTGATTTGTCCAAGCATTTAGGAACCTAAAAGGTTTTGGTCCCCAATCCTCCGTTCTAGTAGTGAGAACAATCGGACAGTGATCCGAGATCGAACGCTTAAGACCGCGTGCAGAACTTCCTTCCCAAGTAAGCATCCAAGTTTCGTTAACAAGGAAACGATCGATCTTGCTCTTGCATTTACCATTGGGCTTGTACCAAGTGTACTTTCGACCTTGTGTATGAATTTCCTTCAGATCATTCCCCCCAATAAATTCCTCGAAAAACCTCGCCTCCGACGCTCGAAACGTCTCCCCGCTGCCCACCCTCTCTTCTCTTCTCCTGACTGCGTTAAAATCTCCCAAAATACACACACTTCGATCCATATTCTGTTCAACAATAGAACCAATTGCATCCCAGAGAATCCTCTTATCCTTTGATTCAGTTGGCGCATAAACATTGATAATGCAACACAAGAGACCGCCCTCCTTAAACCTACCGTTAACAACCACGGCCCCCGGTAAATCCCAAGAACTAGATGCTTCGAATACCTCCCTATTCCATAAACACGCAATTCCCCCAGCTCTCCCCTCAGAGTTCCTGATTGCCTTATCTGTGTTATTAAACCCCCACCAAGAATTACAAAAAACATCACTAAAAGTCTCCATTTTTGTCTCTTGTAAACAACAAATGTCAATCTTATGCCCTCTTACAAGTTCAAAAACATCTCGTTGTTTCGCAATGCTCCCCAAGCCCCTAATGTTGTATGACAGTAAATTCATGGACAATTCATCTGACACCCAGCATTATCGAAGGAAATGAAGTTACCTTGCATCTCGATTTGGCGGACAATCACCTCTTCTTCAGTCTGACTTGAAAGCCCTAACTTCTTCCCAAAGTCCCAGATTTTCTGACCTGAAATTCCCCCCTCCTTTGTCGAAAGCAACCCTTTTTGAATCTCCCCAGCGTATTCCTCACCTGCGACCTCCTCCCCTCTCCCATTTAGTGGTTCTATTTCAGAGATGAAACGCCCCCAATTCTCCTTCTCCCTCGCTTTATTCTTCTTTTTCCCTTTACCTTTTTTTCCATTTGTGCATCGGGGATCAACCCTTTTGTTGTTGGAAGGCATCCTCTCTTCCCCTGCTTGGGAACCCAAAGAATCATTGTTTTCGGTCCTAGCCACTTCCTCAGCATGTTTGTTTTCTTCTACAATAACATTCACGTCGAGACTCTCACTGTTATCTTCCAGATCGTCAAATCCCCCTTGTACAAGAATGGATTCCTTTTCTCTCACGGCAGGAACCGTGAGCAAGGAAAAAGGTACCTCACAATAGTTTTCGACAGGACGACAAGGGGACTCCAATAAGTTTCCACTTGGGCTTTTGTCTTGGTCCTTTGAGTTTTCGGCCCAAAGGAGACTATCCTCCTGCTCGGGCCTGCAAGAAGACTGGCCTAAACCTTCGGCAACAACCACATTCAAAAGCATTTTCGAGCCTCCCAACGTTGTCTCCTCATGATTTGTAACCTCGACTGAGGTGTCTGCAATGATTTGTTGCGAAAGAATCGAAGAGTTCAATTCTTGAAAAACCGAAACTTCTTGCGAAGGAATCGAAGAGTTCAATTCTTGGAGAACCGAAACGTCTCCATCTCCCACACCGATGTCGTCCATCATTCCGATGGTAGCAATAGCCGGATCCATGGACTCCGCTCCGTCCGACCATCCTGAATCCGATTCCAATTCAGATTCTGACTCATCTAAATCCGGTTCTTCGATCAAGGACGAGAGAGGGTTATCCTGAATTTCTTCAATGCGAAGTGTGAAACTAGCTCCATCAATGCAGCACTCAAATACTTGCTCAATGGATTTGAGACCTGTAGAGATTTGGATCAAAGCTTCGTCCAATTTCTCTCTTTCCTTCGTCAGTTCGTGAATTTTCAATACCCGGCCAAAGTTTGCCGTCACCGAATCAAAGAAACGAGAGTTCCATGCATGAAGCGGGATTCCAATCCATCTAGTCCAAATAGCTCGCTGCTGGTGCACATCAACGAAGTTCCATTTTCTCTTCCAAAGAAACCAGAAGTCGCTCCATTCATCCAACTCCTTGAGAACTTCTTGTGTTGACAGATCGCAAATACTTCTGATGAGCACCAAACTTCCCCCGATCGTCGAAACTTTCAATTTCCCGGCACATTCACTGTTGATTTCTTCTTTTATTTCATCCCAGGAGAAATCATCTTTGATGAAACCTGTGAATGTTCCTTCAAGCCACTTAGAATCCTCCTCCGAAGTTTTGAATTGTAGCTTTTCTCTTGTGCAGGGTTCTCCTTCAGAGACTCCAGTGAGAACTTCTTTAAAAGAAACTCCCGGCTTCTTCTTTGCAGAATCCAAAAAATTGAAGCAGTCTGTTTTCTTTCCAATATCTCTTTTTATGTCGAACCTCATTTTTTCTTCATCCTTCACCACCCTCTCAAACCTTGGTTTAAAAACCCTAATTTTGTAGCTTCCAATCCAAAGTTGATTCAATTGTTCAAGCAGACCTTCCGTGTCCTCGACACCTTCGAATCGGACAAAGCCGAAAGGCTTCCCTTTTTTATCTCTCTTTTTGGGACAGAAAATGTCAGTCGGAACGCGAATGGCACCAAACTTCCTTTTCAAGAAATCAAAGCTGCAATCTTCGGGGATGTTGTTAAAGAAGAAGGTGACTATCTGGGATCTCGAAAGAGGTTTAACCCCAGTTCCACTCCTCCAAGTCTTCCGCTGCCTATGAAAGTTATTGCTCCGTTGATACACCACATTACGTTCTGCTCCGGTCCTCTCGTGCCCCCTTCTCCTCACCACCCTCCAAACCTCCTCACGACTCATGCTCTCCAGTCAATGGACAAGGAAAAAGAACTCTTAACCAAACAACTTCAAGTTACTCCACAATTATTTCAACTCCAACAGCCACTGGTCAGATCGAAAACATTCAAGGTATTCAACTATCTCAAATATCCATTCCAGTAAGCATTCATATCCAATCATGATCAGTTTCATAACAGAAAACCATTGCAACCACCAATTACAGTATGTATGAGAACTCTATTCGTGTTTTGCTAAGACAAATCAGTGCAAACCCAAACTCCAAACTCCAAACCATTCGCCATTTTCATAGTAGAGAAGAGACTACAACTTAGCTTTAAAGAGAAGTGACGACTGCCTGCTCTGAATCGGACCTGCTCTGAATCTGAAAACGGCACGACGATATACTGGGAGGAATTGACCGAGGGAGGTTTGGGAAGAAGCCAATCAGATCTTGGCCGAGAGAGACTACCGGCGTTGAGATCGGTGGCTGGCTGGGAGACGTTGAGATCGGTGGCTGGCTGGCCGAGAGAGATCGGTGGCTGGCCGAGAGAGACTCTCGCCAAGTCGCCTCACTCGAACTATCTTCCGGGAGGTTGGGTCGCTGCGTTTTAAGGTCGGCGGAAGCAGCTGCTACTTCCTTGCAAGGCGTGGTCGAACCGGTGCGACGGGGCGGCGGGTTTGGTGATGAGTAACAACCAAAATGTTAATAAACCGTCAAACTCAATTAACATTTCTAAGATTTTCTGTAATAAAGAAAATAGATTTCAAATCTAAAAAAGGAAAAAAAAAATTGGACTAACCGTACACCAGTATATATGTGTGAGCTGGATAAAAAAGTCAGTCACGACTATTGAACTAGATATGATAGTGACATGCTATAAAATCTCTTATTCAATGAATTTCATAGAAGAAGACCAAAAACATATCTACATAAGGATATTAAAAAAAAAAAAAAAAAGTAAACTACGTAAATTTAGAGAGATTTGTGGGGCCACAACAGCCGTTGATATCAATAGTCAACGTTTGAAATTTTAATCGGATGAGGGGAATTGAATTGGATTAGATTAGATTTGAAAAGTCAAACATGTATAAATCTGTGAATCGGCGCCTCGGAATTGTTTCATATCTGCTGTCATTTTCTTTTTCTATTTTTAAAGTTTTCAGATAAAACCATTATTGGAAATTAGAATTCCACACTAGTTTTATAGAACCGGACCAGTCCGGCCCGACCCGAAAAATTTACGAGATTATGCATTATTTTTGGCCCAATTGTTTTTTGGGCTAGCTCAAAAAGGGTCGATATTTGGGAAAAATCCGATAGGCCCAGTTATGGCCCATCGATCTTTTCAGAGAGCTTTAATAGTTTGTCAAATAGCCTTTATTTGCGTATGGGCTTGGGCTTTTGAGGAATCAAATACTTCAATTAAAAGGATAATTATATTCATAACTTCTATTTTACTCGGCTACTATCTACATTAATAGTTATAAATATTTTATTATATAAAACTATGGAGCTATAAATAGAACCACCCATAATCAAATAACCAAAAACACCAGTAGATATAGGTATTTATGGATAAATTGATACTCTTCTACCATATTGGCTCCTGAAGTAATGATTGCAGCATCTTCGAGAAAAAGAAAGGAAATCATAAAAATAATAATCTCACATATAATGAAGAAGATTATATTTTATCTTATTTAGCTTATTACAAATCTAACATCAAATCAAATTTACGGCACCTAAAAGTGAGTACATATTAATTAAACTCAGGTTTGTAAGTTGACAATTAATAATTAATTAATTATTATTTGTATCATTGAATCCGGTCATTATTTATGGCAATCACACAACAATCAAAGGTTAATTAGATCAGTTCCAGACCATCTTTAATTTCGCATGACAAAAAAATAAAAGTAAAAACTATATTAAGTATTCAATTGCCAACTTCTCAAATCACATCGACATTACAAAATTGAGATACAAATCATACAATTCGTGATTCAATTGCCATTTTTCATTAAATAAAGCAAGAAACAAGACCAATCACAATAATAATCACTCAAAAAAGAAAAGAAAATAAAAAAATTGGAAAAAAATAAATTGAATTGTGGGACCTAATAATTGTCTCAAACATTCGAAACTATATTTAATAAAAATAAATGCAATTTTTGGCGCAAGGCCCAACTTTAGACTGACCAGAAGAATCTGAACCGAAAACTACTGCTTCACTACTGCGGAATCTCTCTCTCTCTCTCTCTCTCTCCCATAGAGGAAGGAAAGAAGGAAGGCATCTGTTTCTCATACGAAATTCCCATTATTCCTTTCGTCCTAGGGTACGTGATCCGCTCTCAACTCCTATCATTGCGTCAGTGATTGGAATTGTTCTTGTTTCTTACAACTATTGACTTAAAAATTCCTTCTTTTTGATTGGCCCTTTCACTTTTAAGGTCAGATTTAATCTTGATTAACAGTAGGGTTTTCTCTGTGTGTGTGTGTGTGGATATTCGTGGTTTCCGAGAATGTGAAGAAGTGTATGAATTTCCTTCCTTTGATATGCGCAACAATGTTTTCTCGTAGACACCATTGGCTAATTAATTGAGCTGTTTATATGAAGTGATAAAACTGCTTGCTTATTTTGTGATGGTGGATTTTACAATGCATTCAAAAGGCAAGCTCTCATCACACCTTTTATTGTGGCATTGTTCAATTTCTTAAGCACTGGCTTTGTTAAATTGCCATTCCATCATAAAGTCCAACACTTGTGAATTTGAAATGCCATTATTGATAAAAGGGTTCTTCTGTAGAGGATTGAGATGTTTACCGTAAGGGGCGTTTACTTTGCATGATTGAGTATTTTTATTAAATGCGATAGGAATCAAGCAAAATTAGGTTAAATGATAGAAATAATCAAGGGCCTTGGGATATCCGAAAGCTTCAATTCATCAAAGTAAACAAGGGATTATCTTTCTTATTTTTATCTAGCAAGGCTAATCCTCCAAAGTAAACGCCCCCTAAAGGAAGAAGTCTATGATGTTGTCATCTATTTTGTTGGAACTATGTTCTGTAATGAGATAGGGCCTTTTCTGATTGAAATTTGAAACCGGAGGAATAAGGAGTGGACAATTGTGTAATAGGGTGTGTAGAAGGATATCATCTTTAAGCTCTAATGCAACACAGGTTCATCTCGGAAGACAACAAAAGTAGTGCAGAAATTTACACATTGGCAATGAATGGTGCAGCATTTAAGGAACGTATAGCAGCACTATTGAAAGTCATCCAAGTTTCGAAAATTCTCAAAGACGACAACATTCCTTGCCTGATTGAAGAGGTATTGACGTCTGAGTTTTTTTGCTGACATTTTGTTCCCAAGTAGTCTGATCTTTCTTCTTCCGTGCAGGGCCTTTTCTTAGGCTCTCTTGGAGCTGCCAATAATAGGACTGCTTTGAAAGCGTTGAACGTCACACACGTATTGACTGTTGCCCATACACTGACCCCTTCTCATCCTAACGATTTTGTGTACAAAATTATTGAAGGCAGGGTTTCCGAGTTGATTTTGCACTTTTCATTTTTCAGTGCAAGGTTTATTTTGAAATCATTTGTGTCATTATTCTTCTGTGTGATTATGAATCTGTGGATTTGGTATCATATTGGAAAGAAATCTGAGTTGATTTTGCACTTTTCTTTCAAGGGACTTGGACTTCATTTTTTATTGTTTGAACGTTCGATCAATGCTCAGATTCTTGCATATAATGTATTCAACTCAAGTAGTTAATCAAAATGTTATCTTTGCTTTGAAACAGTGCCTGACAGAGAAGATGTTAAACTATCTCAGTACTTCGACGAGTGCTTTGCATTTATAGATGAAGCTAGGGCGTCAGGAGGTGGCGTGCTAGTTCACTGCTTTGCTGGACGATCCCGGAGGTATCTTTTCGATACCTAGCCGACAGAAGTGTGTTTTAATATATGAGCTGATGTATTAATGTGGATTTGGAGTTTGAAATTTGAAAGGCAAATTGCTTTAATATGTTCATTTCTCTGAAATGAAACTAAATAATCATTTACTTGTGAAGATCCATTTCATGTGCACTCAATCATAACCAAAAAACTAATATAAATTCCTGAAAGGGCCAAAATAAGCAACGTTGTTAATTACATATGACAAATTTGTTTACTATATAATGGCTGTGGCAGAAGAACTTTACGTGTTCCACTTTATCACAAAACACCTTGGGATAATCTCATCTCCATTTTAAGAAAAAATCTTTGTGAGCTGCTACAGTTGTTTAAATGTGTTACTTGTGCTTGCTAAGGCAGACCCTAGTTATAGATCTACAGAAAATTTTGATATTCTCTCTGTGATACAGATTATTCTAAACCATGGCATTGTCAAACATAATCATGGAACTATACATGGTGACTTGCTTTAGGCTCTCTTGAATATCTTTCAAGAAAATTAAACCTCCAATGCAGTATCCACATATAAATCTTGTTAGGACCAGCTACGTAGGCAAATATTTGCTTCTCCATAAGAATAAGTACTACTATTTTTTTATGTATTCCAAATATGTTGTTTCTCAACTAATTTTGGAATGTGATCATGCTTGCTTTGGGGATCAAATTCAAAATAGGACTTAACTGTTTCATTTTGACAAGATGAAGCAGGCACATTTATTTTTAATTTCAGTAACTGTGTGATTAGCTGAAACATGTTCAAACTAAAACTAAGATATTATAATTTAGAAAGAAAAACTATGCTACTATTAGGCTTAAAATATTACTATCTCTTTAGATAAACAGGAAGGAAATCATCTCTTTGGATTTATTGATGTACAATGCAGTGTTACCGTTGTTGTTGCTTATCTCATGTTTAAACGCGGTATGAGCTTATCTGACGCTCTGGGGTATGTGAGGATGAAAAGACCAACGATCTGTCCCAACCGGGGATTCATCTCACAACTCCAAGAGTACGCAAAATTTCTTCAAGGTGCTCCCCTCTCTCTCGTTCAGAATCTCAGTTTCTTTCCATTATTTCCGTTTGTTGATGAAAATTTTGGACAGATGCAAGAAACAAGGATGCAGCAGCACACGAACCTGAAGAATCGGGCAGCTCTGTATAGTTATCATTCAACGAGATATGGCTACCGATGTACATATACAGAAGCGTTTTTTTCTCTCCTTGTTGTCTCTCATTTTCAGAAGCATTGTGGCAAACTATAGGCATCAAGGTTCATTCATTTCTCTCTTTGGAGTAAATAAGGGAAACACAATTAACTACTTCTGATGTTTTTTCCACATGAATTATGCATGTTTTTAGATTTCACAATAGCTGAATCTTGCACTACTTATTTCAAATGAAATTGCCAACAGATGCTGCTCTCTTCTTATATCTGTATTTTATTTTCTTTTTGGGTGTGTTATTGCTGTTGAAATGAAAATGATAGGTTGCATTCTCTTATTTGGAAATAAAATTACATGGGGCATAACTTGGTTTGCTCATATGATAAAGATATTAGTATATCAAAATGGGGTTGTTACAAACTAAGAATCTCTTTCTTTTTTGATTGGATAAACATAAATTTTTAAAGGGAACGTCACGGTGGACTCAAATTCGAGATCTTTAACTTAAAGTATTAACCACTCTATTCCATCATATCCAAATTTCTTTATAGTCTTAGTTACCAATCGAAGTATGCGTGTGTTAGTCAAGCGGTAAGTGGTTAATGCTTAAAGTAAAATGTGTTCGTTTCGAATTCACTGTGGCGATGTCTTTAAATTTTTTTATTTAATACCATTAGTTTATAAATAAATTAATTAATTAAAAAAAGGTGAGAAAGGAGATAAATGAGAAGGGTTTGAATTGGGCTCAAATTTTGGGCTGGGTTAATGAAAAAGAAATTGGCTTGGTTGATAGAAACTAGTTGAAAGTGACTTGAGGCCTTTAGTTAGATGAAAGCTGACACCTTTTCATTTGCATTATTTAAAGTAATTCGGCTAATATTGTTTGCTCTCGACAATTCATGAAATTGCATAATAAACATTTTATAAATAAATCATATAAATAAATAAATAAATTTAAAAATTGCATCACAGTACACATTTCTATGTGTACATTTGAAGTATGAATACATGATATAATTATGGCGTAGAAAGAGTTTATTAAGTAATATTGTAAAGTTATGCCTTTTCTAATAAAAGTATTTATGATAATCAATTTTTATGATCAAGTCTATTTTTCGAAAGAAAAAACGAACAAGTTTATTGTTGGTGCTTTTAGCCAAAAGAAACTAATTTCCAAGATTTCTAATTAAATTTTGAAAATTCAGATATAATGAATTAAGATTTGGTAGCATCGTATTTTGAGACCTATTAAGCTTAGATTATATTGTATGCTCGGTTTATTGAGAATGAGACCTATTAACCTTCTAAGTCATGTTCTATGTAGATCGATAAACTATTAAAAGTATTTTGTGAATAATTTAAAATGTACATTGCCTACTAAGTATTTACGTTATTTTATACTTCTCACTTAGAGTGTAAAATAAGTTGGGCACGATAATTAAAAAGAGTTAACGACTTTAATTATTTTTGTTTTAGAAATTAACATTATAAATAAGATAAACTAAAAAAATAATTATGCCGTCATAAATGGGAAGAAGATAAACTGGAAAATTCTCAAATATTTTCAGTATGTAAGAAGGAAGTGGACAACATAAAAGAAAGCAAAGAAAGGAGAGTGTGAAAGGGACAAAACAACAAGGATTATAATTAATTTCAAAAGCTGCTTTTTAGTGATTTTAAATCATTAATTAATAATAATCCATAAATTAGCAAGGAAAAGATATTCCCGCACTGTCGTCCCTTTCACACTCTCCTTCCCATCCCTCTCTGCTCCCAAATCTCGCAGAACCCTTCACTCACTCTTCTCTTCCTTCTCCACTTCCGCCGCCACCGCCGCCACATCCACCGTCGCTTGATTTCACGAAACCCCACATTTCCAAACCCAGATTCGACAAAAACCTCTGAAACCAACACTCATCTTCTAGCTCAGAAACCACAACAAACCCCTGCTTCAAACCGGCTCCCATTCTCGACCAAGCAACTACGGTCGACTCTGTCAAAAGGGAACACAAAAGGGATTCTCTTTTGTTTTAGATTTATTTTGTTAGTGTGTGTGCTGTCGAAAATCTTAGTAGTGCTGGTTTGCTGGTATGTGTAAGTAAGAATCCCAAAATCCAAAATTCTCATCGAGGGAAATCGAAGAGCTATGAGAGGGCCGCTGGGACCAGTGATAGGGAAGTATCCATCATCGAGTGATGCTAATGGTGGAATGGGGAATGGAAACAATGATATCATCAAACACAACAGGAAATGCAGAGATTTGGTGTTTCTTGTCATATTCATTGCCTTTTGGATTGCAATGATTGTTAACTCCAGCTTTGCTTTCAACCAAGGAAACCCATTGAGGTAATTCATTCAAAAGCGTCTTGCTTTTCTTGCCATTCTCATTACCTTTGTGTAATCCTGATCTATTTCTTTAGTCATTATTACTCGAAAAATGCTATCTTTACATTTGGAGAGTTTCATGGTATGATTGCTGTATTACTTCAATCTTTCTTTGTGTTTGCGTGTGTGTTTGAATCCTCATTTTGGGGATGCTGGAGACAAATCTATTGGCATTTCGTGTTTCGTGTTTTACAAACACTGGATTGTTTTCGAAAAATTGTATCTTGAGCTTTTCAAAATTTGGATTGCCCCGGAAATGTGATGTTTCTCCTTTTTGAATTGTTCCAATTTGTGCGCCTTCTGACTTACATCATCAGAATTTAACCACTATTTGGAACCAAAGACCTTAAGAAGAAAAAAGAAGTTGTTTTTTGTGTTAGAACATAACACTATCATTTTATAGTTTTTCTGCTTGCTTGTATGTTGTAGTTCCTTACGTTTGTATGCATTGATTTCCATTCCTTTTGTTGGTATATTGTGGTGTGGCAGGCTAAACTACGGGCTGGACTATAAAGGGAATGTTTGTGGCGATAGACATGGTGATCGGGATCTGCGTGAAGTGGAACTCAGATATTGGTTAAATCCCAATCAGGTTTACCAAAGTGGTGTGAAGGACAGCAAATTTGAGCTCTCCAATGCTCGGAGTATTTGCTTGATGGACTGTCCTATCCCATCCGAAGACTCCCTCAATTGGGTCTGTGATTATCCTGAGGGAGATATCCGTATCTCATTGGATGATTGGATTGATAGAAATTATGATTATTTTGCGGACTTGACTCCTGAACTTAGGAACACTTCTCTTCAGCTGCAGGGTCCCTGCTATCCCGTTATATTTCCTAGCGTCAATGGTAAATTTCTACAATTATTGACCATTTGCTTGAGGCTACTAGTTGATTTCTTTTGTTTTTTGATAATAACGTTTTAGTATAGTTTTTCTTAGTTTCATTATGTAAAATTTTATTTTAAAATACTAGTCGTCTACTTCCGTTGTCAGTCTTCTGGACCTGCCAGTTCATTGCACGTGCATCAAATGTATCTTTGAATCACTGGGAGCAGATGAATGGAGTGAAAATTATAGAGGATATCGCCATTGACCGAGCTATCCACAAATCAATTAACTCTCGGTCATCAGTACTAAAGGTTAGATGAATTTTTGCACTATCATGTGGCCTGCCAAAACTGTGAGCCTGAATTTAAATCACTGGACAATAGTCCATCTCCATTTCACTCCTGCTTGGAGTTGGAACATTCGTGACAATGTAGGAATCTTGCTTCATGATTTGTTCTCTTTAACACAATTTTCACATTGCTTATTCTAATTACTCCCTTCATGTGTGTATGAAACTTCATGGTTTCAAGATTGATGGGCACTTAACATTCTGTAAAGATTTGGACTTGTATGGATTTTATTGGTTGTGCCACTGCTGTTTCATTTTCTAGTTCTACTTACAAAATATGGCTACTCTGTCCATCTGCAGAGATATGTGGCTGATGTCGGGAAATCTTGGCCCGTACTGCTTGTCTGCGGAGGATTTCTGCCACTGTTCTTATCAATCATATGGCTTTTAATGATCCGTCATTTCGTTGCTGGGATGCCATGGATCACTGTCGTCGTTTTCAATGTCCTCATGGTATCTGTGACAATGTTTTACTATTTGAAAGGTTTGGATACTATCTCTTAACACTGCTTTGAAGGGGCTTACTAGAAGTTGAGAAAGAAAATTTCTGTTTCAACTTTTCCTGACTCATATATTTGATTAATTAGATCTGGTATTTTCCAGTTATGTTTGATTAGGTAAGGCTGTACCTAGGAAAAGATAGTTTGCTATAATAACTTCTCAATAAGATACAACTTGGACATCTTCTATGTAATTAATTGCTTAAAACAATCATTTATTTCAGGACTAGACATACTTGTTAAGTTGTACCCAACTAGATTTAGAATCTATCACTGAAATTCTACCACCCTGAATGTAGTTGGAAAAAGCCCTAAATGTCTTCAAACTAGCCTTCTTGGTTTTCATATAATACTTATGACTTATGAGAGAATAATAAAAAACAATACCAAGATTACAATGTGCTGAAATACTATTGTTAAAAGTTCATGTACATTTTCCTAGCTTTCATTTTCATATAGGGCCAAGACCAACGAAATCACTTAGTCTTCTGGATTTTATATTGTTTATACAACCAGTTACAAGAAGGCTTAACATTTCTGAGTGTGTTGTTTACTGTTTAATATTATCTTCTGCCTTGGTGATGACTAGCATCTTTTGCTTACCAAGTTACAAGTTACAATTTGGAAATAACATATATGTTGGCTCATGTGTTTTTCCTTCCTGGTTGAGTTAAAAACTACTTCGATAATTTTTGCATAAAATGATTTACTTTTGGTGCTTGTTCTATTGATCTTCAGCTGGATGGATTGGAAGTGATGCCATCTCCCCTATCATTGGTGAGCACGACCCATATTATCGTGTGTCAGCAAGGGTAGGACTTACACTCCTGATGCTCTTACGTAAAGTTTAGACTCTAAGTTGGAGTTTCGGCATTCTGCAAAATCCCTTCAAACCTTCACAGCAAGATTCTTTCCTGCCGATTTTGAATCTCCGTTTCTTCATTACTTGGCTCAATCTGTTATTTTAATCATTACATCAATATTCTCATGCGTGTGTATGTGTGTTTTTTTTCAGGAGTTGAATCATCTCCATGCAGCTGCTGTTTTCATGACCATTTTGATGATTGTTGCTTTTCTCTCCTCCATTGCTATAGTCCGCCGTATTCTTATGGCAACATCTGTCTTGAAGGCAAGTTACGTGAACTTCTGAGACTTAGTCTTTGGTGCCGGTTGGTGTGTGTGTGTGTGTGTGTGTTGGGGGGGGGGGGATTATCCAGCTAAGAATTTTGAAACTTTAGAACTGATGGAATTATTGTTGAAAAAGTTATGTTTAGTCTACTACTAGAGCTTTCTAAATTCCCTTTTGTTAGAATATTTGCGGTTGTTTGTCTACTGAAAGACACCATACCTAAACCTAGACCACAAATACTCGCTACATCGTGCTTGGGCCCATGTAGAGACTTGTCTGAAAAAGACTGAAATATAGCAATGCAAATGTGAATTGCAGAGCTAAACTGATAGTCTTCTTTTAATACGTGAAACCTTCGATTCAGAAAGAGGCTTGAGTTGCTTGTCGTTCTGTCACATTTCGTCAGATCATAGAACAATTGATTTGAAAAGAAGTTTAAGAAATTGGCAGGACAAGCAAAGATTCATCGCCTTTTTTATCACTAAAACATGCTACCATCTTTTCTTATATTTGGTGGATCTTGATTCGCTGCAAGAAATGGACTATGACGATGTTCTCTTTTTAAGTCTTACAAGGCTTAATTGATTTGTTCATTTTGTTGTGCAGTGCCTAAACCTCAGCTAATTATTCTTTATAGTTTATACAATCTGAGGGTATAATTGTTTAGCCTCTTAAATAATGAGCTCCCCGATGTTTGGCCTATGATGTAGTTACTGTACATATACCGCCTTCTTACTTGCTTATCAGATCTTATCGTCCTAATTTGTTCAACTGTAAATTCAGGTTGCTGCTAAGGTCATCGGAGAAGTCCAGGCATTGATAATTTTCCCAGTTATACCATATGCCATGCTAGCTATTTTCTTCATGTTCTGGTTGTCGGCTGCCCTTCATCTTTTTAGTTCCGGAAGCGTGCAGCAAAATGATTGCGGTGCTAACTGCTGTGCTTACAATCTCAAAGAAAAGCGGCTGAGCTGTAATAGTTGCTGCGGCTATAGCATTCATTACACTTCTCATATTACTGCTGCAATCCTTTTCCACCTATTTGGTGGCTATTGGGCCACCCAATTTTTTAAGGCATGCTCATCGACTGTGATTGCTGGTTCGGTTGCTTCATACTATTGGGCTCGAGGAGAAACATCGGTAAGACACACGAAGAAACTTTAATTCCTAAGGTCTGTGTCGAAAGATGAATATTTGTTTACATTTTCTCATGATGAACATTCCTTTCCTCTGTGTGTGCAGCCTGAGGTCCCTTTCCTTCCTGTTTTTTCTTCAATGAAGCGGCTTCTACGCTACAGCCTAGGATCAGTTGCTCTCGGTTCTCTAATTGTGTCTTCCGTTGAATCAATGCGTTTTATACTCGAAGCTCTTCGTCGTAGACTTAAGCATGTTAATCCCATGCCCGGGAGCTGGATCGGGAAGGTGACGTATCAGACTTCGCAAGGCTGCCTGAGGCTCATCGGATGCATCATCAAATCCGTGAACCGCAACGCCTACATCATGGTAAAGTTGAATCAGTTGTTTATTTTGTTAAAAATCACAGCTCCCTCATATGTTCCACTTCTCCAGATTGCAATAACAGGGAAAGGTTTCGTCAAGGCCTCCGAGATTGCAACGGAGCTGATAATGAGCAACGTGCTTCGGATCGGGAAAGTGAACGTGATAGGAGACGTGATCCTCTTCCTCGGGAAGCTCTGCGTCAGCCTTGCCAGCGCGCTCTTCGCGTTTCTAATGCTGGACACGCACAGATACAAATCCGCACACAACAAGATCACGTCCCCTCTGTTTCCTGTACTGGTACGCGAACACACACACACACACAAACGCTCGCTATCTCTCTCTGTGGATTATAGAAACGCGAGTGATGGAGTTGGTTACGCAGGTTTGCTGGGGGTTCGGCTACATAGTTGCGACGCTCTTCTTCGGGGTGGTGGAGATGTCCATCGACACGATAATCCTTTCGTTCTGTCAGGACTCGGACGAACACCAAGGGACTGCTCAGTATGCTCCTCCATTGCTTATTGAAACTCTCAATGATCAAAATGAGATGCAAAGACTCACACAATGAGTCATTTTGGATCACTCCCTGTTGTATGTTTCACAATGGCACTTGCTTTTCTAATGCAAAACTCTTGATATATATACCTAACAAATATGCCAAGTTCTGATTCAAAAGAGCCATCTTTTAAGGTTTGTGTGCAGTTGGAGCTATTTATAGCTCCAACTGAATGAATGAATAATTTTTAAATAGGTTCATTTAAGGGTTAATAGCTTGTAAAATATTGAACTTTGATTAATTTTGGGTTTTTGCTCATCAAATTAATTTTGGAGCTATTTTTTGGATTATTTCCAAAAATTTAATCTTAAGAGATTATGTTGTAAGGAATAATCACCCACAATAATCAATTATTAAGTGAAAATTTAGATTAAATGCTAAAAATAATTATATGTCATAATTAATAATTATAAAATTAAACTTATATACAAGAAAATGAATATTGAAGTGAAAAATATAAAAAACTAATAGAAATATGAAAGTGAAGCATAAGTGAGACACCAAGTGCTAACAAATGGTTATTTAAAGTACAAATATGTCGATGGCTTTTATTTCAGCTTTTATGTAATTACCAATGTATCACATATTCTATCTATACTTAGTACGGTTAATTTTCGCGGGATAGTGAGGTATAAATTTATCACTTAATACGAGGATTACATTATTTTATATCTTGTTTGTTTTAAATGAGAATATACTTTTCCACTTCTTATAAGGTAATATAAAATCATAATACCCTCCCTTGAATACAAAAGTACTGTCCAAATTTTTATGTCATTTACTTGGAACTTTTTTACATCAAAGTAAACAGTGTACAAGATGGTAAATGAAGCTTATGTCTTCTTTATATCTCAAAGCAAACACACGGATGATAATTCCCTTTTTATTTTTTAAATATAAGATGCATATTAGAATTTTAAAACTCGACCAGCAGTCAAATTAGTATGCAAATTAATAAAATGAAACCACAATTAATCTATAGTTAGATAGAAATCAAACCAAAAACCTCTTCACTATAAAGAGTATATATACTCTTTTAATGCCTCAACTTTTACCCCTTATACTACACCTCATCTACCTCAAATATGAATTCCAATATAGCTTGACATGTAGGAGTGTTGATTAAGAGTTGAACAATTAATAACTATAGTCTCTCCCTCTCTCTCTCTCTCTCTCTCTCTCTCTCTCTCTCTCTCTCTCTCTCTCTCTCTCTCATGCAAGTGGTGGGCCCCAAGAGGATGAGAAAATAGTAGAAGGAAAATGTATGTAGCAAAGAAATGAGATGTGGAGCGTGGCATGCATGAAGAGCACCCATCCTTCATGACTAAACATGCATAGATTAATCACTTCCCCTTTCCTATACCCTTCTTTATTTTATCTCACGCGTACAACGTAATTACCCCATCTTCATAAACGTGACGTATAATACCTACACATATGTACACACATACACACAAGAGAGAGAGAGAGAGAGAGAGAGAGTAAAAGATAAGAGTTAAAGTGTAAAATCCCTATAAATTAACCTCACGAGAGTGAGACACATCGCATTTAATGAAGGAAAACCCTAGTCCCAAAACGTAGACACATTCCCACCTACACACGACGTAGATAATTTAATTTTAACCACACTTCCCTCCTCTATAAATACCCTAAAACCCACTCTTGCCAAAAACACAATACAAACAAAAAACCCCCAAAAACAAAATCATCGTGATCGTGTTCGTGCTCGTGCTCGTGTTGATCCGATGTCTCACATAGCCGTCGAGCGAAACCGCCGGAGACAGATGAACGAACACCTCAAAGTTCTACGTTCCTTAACCCCATGTTTCTACATCAAACGGGTCCGAATCCAAAAAAAAAAATTAATAATAATCTTTACGATATATTACAAAAATGCCATTGCACACGACAGACAGTCTGACACGAGTTTTTGTGGTTTTGTTAGGGCGATCAAGCCTCGATCATCGGTGGGGTGATCGAGTTCATCAAGGAGCTGCATCAAGTGGTGCAGTCGTTGGAGGCGAAGAAGCGGAGGAAGAGCCTGAGCCCTAGCCCGGGGCCGAGCCCGAGGCAGTTCCGGCTGAGCCCTCCGCCGGAGACCCCCTTTTCCGATGACTTCAAGGAGCTGGGAGCCTGCTGCAACTCTCCGGTGGCTGACGTCGAGGCGAAGATCTCGGGTTCCAACGTGATCCTACGGACTATATCGAAGCGGATCCCGGGCCAAATCGTGAGGATTATCGGAGCCTTGGAGAGGCTTTCCTTTGAGATTCTTCACTTGAACATTAGCACCATGGAAGATACTGTGCTTTACTCCTTCGTCGTCAAGGTATAATCGCCTTCTCTAGCTGCGTGTCTGTGTGTTTTGATTGCTAGCTAGAAATGATCATCAATTTGGATAAAGAAATATGCAATTTTTAGGGTGATAATTTACATCAATTTGATCACTTTGGAGTTTGGTGATACCAAAAGATATATTTTCAATCAAATGATCATAATATGGCTAAATAACAATTTTATGTTACATATGACAATAATTTTACAGTACTGTTAGAAAAACGCACAGATAACACTACATACATAACGAATGTTTTGAAAAATCGTTATGTATGAATGCATTTGTGGGAATAGATATATATAACAGTATGGAATATTACGTTATATATTAGCGTTATCTTTGAGTCTTATATAGCGGTATTATATATGAACCGCGTTAAGCCAAACGTTATATATGAGTGTATTTTTAAATTTTTACGTAACGATTATTGAAATCATTGAATCGACTGTTTTTTTTTTAATGATGGCAGATAGGGTTGGAGTGCCAAGTGAGTGTGGAGGAGCTAGCATTTGAAGTTCAGCAAAGTTTCTGCTCTCAAGCAGCCTCCATTATGGAACATGCACAAATTTTGTCATGAAAAAAAAAATGATCGATGTTATATATATGTAACCCTAAAATATATACATACTTATATATGTGAAGGGAAAGAAAGTGAGAGTATTCACTACATATATATCTGGTTTGTAGGGATATGCAAAATGATGTTATGATCTCATGCGTACGTGTTTGTTGTTTGTTACTAGCTACGTACATTACATGTTTTTTTATCGAGTATTAAAGTGTTTACATTGGACTTAGCTATAGTTTATTATCGAGTTTAAACAAGATTTAAATTTGTAAATAAATTATCTTCAAAAGGTACAATATAGTATTAGATTAAATTTAAATGTTCACATTTTTCTTTTTTAGAATTACAAGATGTATCTATTATATAATCAAATAAGATGACAAAACTAGCTACACCACGCAAGCGGGACTCGACCCAAGACTCTCACAAAGGAAGAGTCTTTGGGTGCCTGAGAGGCCACTTGAGTTATGCCTCATTGACTTAAATGTTCATATTGTTTTCTAAAAAGTATATATTTAGTAAGATGCATCATTAATAGGGTATTATAACTAATAAAGTAGGAGTATTAACTTAAGTCTTTAAAAGGTTTTTAAAATATAAGTTAAATATCTAACTAACAATTTTATTATTCACAAATGCTAATGTGCGCGCTCAATCCAATTAAGTTACAAAGTTTAAATCACTACCAATTCATGACTGAATCCAACTTATTTTTCTCGAAATTAAGAACTAAATATTAATATCAAAATTCGAGAGAAGATAAGGCCTAGTCTAAAAAATATGGCTTCTGACAACTATGGCCCAATTTGAAACATTTTTAACCAATTGTTGGAATTTGGGCCCCAAAAAGTTCTAAGCCCAAAATCCTTCTTAAATGAATTTTTTTCATGGGCCACTTTTTTCTCGGCAACCCACCTCTTGATCTAGAGTTGTTGGTTATTTTTTCCCATATATAGTTGTAAATATTATAAGGAGCATGATTATTCTTTTTTCTTTTTTCTTTTTTGATGAAAAGGAGCATAATTTTTCTAATCTATTAATATTGCTAATTGTCATACTAGCGTCTAATTGAGACTTAATAATATCTATCATTGACCAGTTATTTATTTATTTAATTTCTCCCTTCATATAATTTTCTGAAATGATGATTGGATAAATGTCATTGACCAGTTATTCATTTATTTATTTTTGTAAAAAGAAGAATAAATCCAATTGAAATTTAAAGGAAGAAGATATTCAATTTACCAACTGAAGACAGCAAAGAACTTTTACTTAGAAAAAATTTCTTTTATTATGGCCCACAATCTGCACTATAGTCTATACATATATGCATATGATATTTAAATATTTTACAGTAACTTACACAATGATGCATATCTTATTTACTTAGAATATTGCACGTCAATATGATTGCAAAGTCACATGAAATTGCAATGAATTGTACTATTCGTCCTTGCCATGCCCTACACTACATATATCTGCATCACATGCAATACTATTATATATATTTTCTTGAAATCTCTGTGTCGAAACAATTCAAATTAAATCCTTTTTCTAATTATCAAAACACATTGAAAAAAATAAATTTTCGCTCATATTTTCGTGTGTGAAATAATTGTGTCTAGTTATGGATAAGGCGTGATTGACCTCTGCTATACTATTTCTCAAGTGATTAATTAATTAAAGAGAGCAAATGACAAAATGATTTAATAGGATTAATAGTGTGAGCTTATTAAAAAATTGAGATCATGTCATAATAATAGACTAGTGCATGTGATATGTCCTTCAATAAAAAAACATATGTACTCGTGAAACATCTTGTAATTAGAAAAATATTATGTAAATAAGAGAGTGATGTAACATGAATTTTGAATTAATAATTAGAGAATAATATTAAGGCCAAACCAATCGGACAAAAAAATTATGGACCAAATAAAACAAAGTAATTACTTTTATTTCCACAACAAATCAAAAGCTAAATTATTTCTCCTGATCAATTTCATAACCATAGAACATGGTTCATGTAGGTGTCTCAAACTCAATAATAATACTTATAATTGATGTTACAATTAATGCAATGACATTTATTATATCAATTTATTATATAAATTTATGCTATTAGACAAGTTGGACTACTTATATATATTAATGTGTTTATACAGTAAATGACCAGTAAAATGTAGTAGTATTTGACAGAAAATGACGAGTATATTAATATTTAATATGTCGTTATAATTGACACAATTAATAAATGGATTTAGACATGGCATATGGCTTCCTTAGTTAGTCAATCACGTATCCATCTAAATTATGATATATATGTGAATGATTTGGTGAATGTCTTTGTCAAAACCTAATCTTATTAGGTTTTTTTCACTATAGAGAAAATTGAAAGAGAGGTGTCAAATTATGTGCAGTGAGATGCGATGCAAAAATCTCTAGTCAAAATGTATACATCTTTCATTTCTAGTGCTGATTTATTTTATATTAGGGTTTTGTTAATGTAAACGTAATTAGAATTGTAATTATAGGATTTCTTTTTCTTTTTTCTTTTAACAATACTTGCATTTGAATTAGAGTTGTACGCATTTTACAACTTGACAAAAATTCAGTTAAATCATCATATATAATCTTGCATTTTCACACTGGCTTTATATTTATTATTCTTTTTTTTTTGGATAAATATATTGCAAACACGACAGTTGGTCAGCGTGTGCGACCACACAAAAAATTGAATGTCTTCTAGAGTCAAGATAAAGTATGAAATTCAAAATTTTAAGAAAAAAAAAATATTATATACATCGAAAGGGAATTATGGATTTTTGAATCCCATTAAATTCCAATAGAAGCAGTGTGCTCCACCAAAATTCACATAAAATAAGAAAAGGAGATCTTATTTACTGATCTAAAAGATTTTTGGGCCCAAACTTACGAGTATGTTACAGAGAGAGAGAGAGATGAGACCTAATTTGGAAACGACTCCCTTTTATTATGGGGGCTGATTTCTCAGTGACTCTTTTCAATGAGAAAGAAAACAATTTTAAGAGATTTCTCTTTTTTAAATCATCCTCCTCCTCGTTGTTGTTGTTGTCGTCGTCATCGTCATCTTCATTATTATTATTGAAGGTTTAAGTAGCAAATACACCCTTTATACTTATAGCAAAAATCAAATAGGTTCCTAACTAATGGTTTTGTACAACAAGCTTAGGTCCCTAACGTTTACAAACTGGGACAAATAGGTGTCTAACGTTCACAAATTGTGTTTTATTTTCCCCAATTTATGAATGTTAGAGACCTAACTACATAAAATGTAACATAAGAAATTTATTTATTTTTGCTATAAACAACAAATAAGGTGTATTTACCATTTAACCCGTCGACGAAATATGCGACTCCTCCCTTTTATACATGGAGGTCCACTGAATCCCAATATATAATACTCTCTCCGTCTCATTTATCTTGAGACACTTTTCTTTTTTGGCGTCCCACCTATCTCGAGACATTTCCTTATTTGGCAAAACTTTTACCCTTTATTCATCATTTTCACTTTTTTCACCTACACACAAAACACTATTTTCTTAATTTTTGTGCCCAAAAAAAGGTCTCGAGATAGTCGGAACGAAGGGTGTAATCGGTACTGTGAAATTAAACATAAATTATAAAAATTAGGCTTGTTATTATCAAGTGATGTTTTTTTTTTTTTTGGAATTAAACATAATACCAACTACTATAACCACTTGAAAGTACAATATATATTCGTCCCAAAATAAATGGTTAAAAATCTTTAAATTCTTACGCTCCTTGAGCACAAAATATGCCACGAATTGTAAATTCTTCTTAAATTACCAACTCAATAAAATCTTAATCAAATTTACCGAAATGACGAACTAGTGGAAAAGTGGTGATTAAGAAAAGTTGAAAAACGTTACTAAATTTGTGTCTCCAATTACGAAATCTCAAAGAGAATAGAACAAGAATTGGTTGAATTTGACTATGTGACCTCATCATATTGGAAGCATGCACATATCACCATTCTTTTTTTAGCTAATTTTATTCCTAATTCTAATATTTGTTCCTATCATATAATAATGACATTATATATAGTCAACAGCAAACGTAAGGAAAATCCTTTCTTTGGTCGAGAGGGTGTGTTTTTAAAAGTTCGAGTTAACGATTGGATTTGATAATAAGAATTTTTACATAACGATTTACATAAAATATCGATCATTTGATGATTATTTTATAGAAGTTGATAGAAAAAAAAAAAAAAAATACTTGACCCATTTGGTCCACCACTTGCATAGAGTATCTTCACCCGTAATCAATGAAGTAAAATAAGAGACTTTATTTGAAGTATTGAGGCCCAATTGAGAATTGGCTTTTGGTATTTGATGATGAATTTTATTCTCAAATAAGGAGTATTTTATTTGGAGATGAATTTTATCTTCGAATAAAAAGCTAAAATAAACTTCCCATTCTACCATTATCATCAATGAAATCTTTTCATATTTTGAGTTTTCAATGCAATAACTAGAGATAATAAGAGTAATATTGTTTGCTTTTTTTTTTCCCCCATATATACTCCCTCTCTCCCAATTCAATAGATCATATTTCCTTATTTGAATATTTACATAACAAATACTCTCAAATAATTACTTGTTATTTGCATGTTGCATCAAAGGTCACTGTGGTACTCAAATAATTATCTCTTTTTCATTTTAAAAAGAATTTCTTTATTTATCTCTCCTATTTTTTACAAACATATTATAAAAAAAAAGCTCTCATATTTTATTATAAATCATTTGTTTTTCAACATTAGTGTCTAGACCATGTGGCCTATTAAATTAGAACAGAGGAAGTACAAGTTTTGATAACCGATTGTATTTATTCGGGAACAAAGGAGTATTCAATTGATAAGATCAAAAGAACATTTTAAAAGTATTTAATAACTAATATGTAATACTCTCTCCGTCCGGCGAATCTTGAGTCAATTCTTTTCGGCATAAGAATTAAGAAAATAGTATTTAATGTAGTGTGGTAGGTGAAAAAGTGAATAAAGGGGATTTTTTTTGTCATATAAGAAAATGACTCAAGATTCATGGGACGGCCGAAAAAGGAAAGTGACTCAAGATTCGTGTGACGGAGGAAGTATATACTAGGGAGAAGATCAAATGAAAATGAACAAATGTAGTAAGAAATGAGAATGAATCTATAACGTTATATTTTTAAATCTCATGGCTGATTATGTATTAAGAGAGGGCAAAAATTTACCTAAATTCAAATTCTGAAATGAACAAAAATTTTATTAATTAATTAAATATAGTTATTCAGTCACTATAAGTAACTTCTGCAAAAAAAATACTATATACTAGTTTATGCATTATTCTAATTTTTCACCAAAAATATAATTTTCACTGTAACCTAATTATATATAACGAGTCTCACAATTGTATTTAAATAATTATTACATGCCTAAATAAAAATAATAAAAAAAAAACAAAAAAAAAACATAATGGCCAAAGTGGGACCCGCATACAGGCAGAGAAATCTCCGTCTCTTTAGCGGGAGAGGCAACGAACGAATACAATGCACTGCTTGCATAACTTACCCGTGACAGGCTAACGGACAAGTCTTGCCGTTACCTACCTCCGTCATCCCAATTTCCCATTTTGCCCTTCTCACGCGCTTATTCCCACTCGGCTCGGCTTCCACCGGCTTTCTCGCCGGCTGCCTATTTAAATGAACAGTTTTTTCTTTTTTCTTTTTTCTAATTTTGTTTTCTTTTCCTATTTATTATCCGAAGGTTAATAAAGAGACACCCTCAAAAGAGGAAAACAACCTTGAATTTTGTGTGAAGAGTTTGAGTGAAACTTCAACTTAGAATCTCTTATCTCATTTTTGTTTGCTTCAACTTTAGCCCCAAAAAATCAAATATACATTTGTAACTTTGGGAAAAGAAAATTTAATGCATGCTACCACACTCCCATCTTTTATTTTATTTTCTCAATACATAATAATATAGATGTATTTATCGCACGCATTTGCTTTAGATTTCGCGAGCGCTGTTAAAGTTAAAGTGAACAAACTCAATATAATATAAAGTGTTTATCAAAATATATACTATATAATATAATATAAAGTGAAATTTGTTTTACTTTCTTCTTACGGTAACGAAGGAAAAAAAAACCAAAAAAGTGGAAAAAGAAAGAAATCTTGCAAAAAGCCACTTACTTCCATTGTAAAGGAAAACTGTGACAATTCTGAGAGATTACTTTTTGTCCAGATTTTGGCACTCAAAGTCAATAAAAGAAAGAAAAAGAAAAAAAAATACTCCAATTTCAACTCCATATATACATGTATCGTAATTCGTACCCTAACAAATAACAATACAAAAATATAAATTATATAAATCATGTACATAAAAGTTGGATTTTTATGTAGGGAATACGGTGGTGTTGGATGTTTTGCATGTTCGTCGTGAGGCTAATAGAGCTGCTCATGAGGTAGTCGAGTTAATTGTTTCTGTTCCTAATGTAATGATCTGTAAGTCGGACTTTTTCGTCTGACTTCTAAATATTGTTCTTTGAGATTGTTTATTAATAAGACTTTATATATATTCTCCCTAAAAGAAATGAGTAAAATATGATTTCCACATAGAATGAGGTAGAGAATTCAAACCCTACCACTCCCTCTCACTTAATTAAGAGAGAGAGAGAGAGGCACACTATGAGAGTTGATAGGTAGTGAGGCAAGTAACATATGGAATGGAATTTGGCAGACAAATTAGTTCTAGTGCAGAGAGGATTTTTGACATAGGGTATGTAGATGCAGATACAATGAGTCATTGCATCCCATAATTATTGCTAGTAGTTTGTAAAATAGTAAATAAAATTAAAATGAGATGAAATAAATTAAGCAGTAGAAAAATGGAAAAGATTGTGACAAGTGGTGGTTGTGCAAAACATTATTTAGTGCAGTTTGTGCAGGTCCTCACATGTTGCAATATAAATGGTTGACTCCCAAGTCCTGTCTGTCTCCAGTAACTATATTTCAATTATAAATACACAGACTTTTATTGGATTGTGTCACCTATGTTTTTCACAAAAATAATTTGTCGACTACTATAATAATATTGCACCGAATCATTCAACTTCGTCATTCTTGAAGTTTTACATTAGCTTTTTCGGTGGTCTAATTAATTAATGGAGCATATAGTATTACTTTTATTTTTTTTACTTGGGTTAAAAGGAAAAGGTGAATTTTGAATCCTAAATCCTATAAAATCCTATAATGAGAGATTGGGTCTTATATTTTTTTTTTATAAATAATGAGGAAGAAAGTTTGTAGGGTTACTTTCAAATAAGGAAATATTGTTATTTTGAAGGACGTTCTAATGTGGTAATAAAATCACAATTTTTATCAATGTTCCGATATGATAATAAGACCATAATTTTGAATCATAAATCTTATAATGAGAGATTGGAATATTTGTAGGATCAGGAATGACCAAAATCTTCAAGGACATTTTGATATGGTAATAAGACCACAAGTGTTGCAGTTGTATTTTTGTTTAGATTGGATCCCCATATCTTTTTGTAAATAGTGAGAGAGAAAGTTTGTGGGATCATTTTCAAATAAGGAAGAAAAAAAAACATAATTTTTAGGGACGTTTCCATATGATAATAAGACCATAATTTTCAGTTACAATAGAGTCAGTATAATATTACTTTTATTTCTTTACTTGGAATGAAAGGAATGGATAAATTTTGAATCCTAAATCTTAGTATAATTTACATACTGAAATTATTTAATTAAGAGAGTTGTCTATCCAATTGATATTTCACAATATTTTCCATATTTATAATTACTACATTGATCTTATTTATCCAAAATAAAATATTGTATTTTTTTAAATGAAAATAGAGTTAAAATACTACTTTTGCGGATTGGGAAAGTAATAGTAAAAGACTTAAAAGTATAACAAACCATACGAGCGTGTAAGTGAAATAAATAGTGAACCTTTATTCCATATATTTAACCCAAATTGAGTACTTAGTCACTCTTTTGTATGAAAAGAATAACTTGTAGTTGTAGCCATTACTAGTTTAAGATACGTAACTATAAGATATTGATGGAATTTGAAATTGAGACCTATCGCGTTAAAAATACTCACTCCATCAGTAATACATGCATCCTAAATAGATTTCATATGTAGGATGTCAATCTAGCCCGAAATCCGTGGACTGACCAGATTATCTCGTCATCCGAGAAGGTTATGGTTGAATATTTTTAACCCGATAAAAGTTATAATCTAATTAGCCCGTAATCGAATAGTCCGGCACTCGATAGGGTCGACCCTATTAATCCGATGGGCTAGCCCGAAACCCGAGTACTTAACTTAGAATATTTAGATATAAAAATAAAAAAATATTATAAAGTCTCATCATTTCACTTTTCTTTATTTTTGAGATGCTTTGGTTCAATGAGTTCAAACTATTATTGAATATTTTATTATTTTTTTAACAAATTGAACATTTTATTGTTACCAACTTATTTTATATGTTATGTAATCTTGATGTTTTTTACAATATATCATATTTTTACATTTAATGCTTGCTATATAATTTATATCTTTGATTTCTATGTATATTTTATACATTATACATTAGATCATTAAAAATAACAAAATACAAATGATTATTTTATTTTTACGCCTTTAAGCCGATTAGCCCGATGGGCTAGCCCGAAACCCGAGCGTTTAGGGTTAGGATTGGAGATTTATAACCCGAAAAAATCCCCAGCCCGATTAGCCCGTACCCGATTAACTCGGAACCCGATAGAGTTGGCCCGAAACTCGATGGATTGACCCGATTGACATCCCTAAATCATATGGTCTCCTTATTTTATAATACTATATCATTTAAAATTGTTTTTTATAATTTTTTAATTAAAATTACCTAATTTTAAATGTTGGGTCAAAAAAATTGAATTTGACAGAATTTGCATCTAATTGGTCGACCGGCTAGTCCATTAACAGGTGATTAATGGATTTATCGATCGATAAATTACATTTCAAGCAGTCAGTGTCAGAATGTCATTGATTTTATGCAATTTTAACAGATTAAATAACTTTGGTCCGTCACTTAAAAGTAAGGGCGACGGTGGAGATGAAGTGACGGTGGTGGTGCGGCCGCCGCCGCTCAACAGTAGCCTCCGACCTCTTTGAATGGTGGTGCAATCCTAAAATACTTTGGAATTTGAGCTTTGAATGAATAATTCCCCTCGGAATTAGCCCCTCTAACCCCACTTTTTTGACTTCTATCATTCAGAATTCTGAATTAAATATTACTTTATTCCATTAATTTATAAATTGGATTCGCGAAAATCTTAATTTACTGCTGGTAGTCTTGTTTGGTTTAGTATTAGGGCACAATTTGGGGGAAACAATAAGTACTTGTACACTTATTCCAAGACCTAATTGAAGATTTTAGAAGTGTACAATTTGATTCTTCATGTGCCTTTGTACGAAAATGAAATTTGGGGCACTATGGAATTATGGAAATTGATAATGATTGTCGCTGGAATTCAATATTTATTGGGATACTTGAGAGTTTTAGATAGTACTATAGGAATTATTTACAAGTTACCAAAATTTTATTTTAGGAGTTTTAGATAGTGTATATTGAAAATGTGTACGCGTTATATAATACTATTCGCTTTGTTAGAGTATGAATACTCTATATTGTATTTTTATTATGTAGACGGTAACAGAGACAGTAATAGAGACGATTGTTACATGAACTGTTGTTATTCTAAAAAATAAGCACAAGACTCCTACTTGAAGTATCATTATTGTAGGGATATATTTCTCATGAATCATATAGTCCACGAGTTTATCAAGCACCATGTATATACACTTGGACTCTTATTTCTTGAAGAATAATTATCAGATTAACAGATCAAGATCATCTGAGCAGAGTTTTTATCAAGCTAGACTCCTTTATACATCTTTTATATAAAGGCGAAGAGAAGAACATGGATTGGCTGCTACATTCATTATTCTCGTACATTCTCATAATATTTTCGTGAATCAAGCCAGACTTTATTCTTATATTTTTCAGAATATTTCGTGAGTCTTGTTATTGCACTGTTGCTGAGCGTGTATCTGATACTTTGTTTTTTCATGTGTTACTGAGCGTGTGTCTGATACTTTGCTTTTTCATGTTGGCTTGAGCAAGGTACGTTTGTTGGTGTTTTTC
The DNA here is from genome assembly GCF_028751815.1 of Salvia miltiorrhiza. Classification (NCBI taxonomy): domain Eukaryota; kingdom Viridiplantae; phylum Streptophyta; class Magnoliopsida; order Lamiales; family Lamiaceae; genus Salvia; species Salvia miltiorrhiza. Next base: position 2,376,477 of record NC_080393.1, read on the forward strand.
TTGGTGCTTTGATGTATTTTGTTGTAAGGGATTAGGTGTGTTCGTCGGGGTTCATATCTAGAAGGTTAGTTCTATCTAGCTTTCAATATTTCACCATTGTTGAGATTTTGAAAAATTATTGAGGCGTTGAAAGATCAAGTCTTTTTGTAAATCATGTTGTAACTTAATCTCACGTAGTGGAACGTTTTTCATGGACAAGGCCCTCTGGACGCAGGTTGTTTAATCGAACTGGGTTACCATTTCTGGTGTTCATTTTATTTTCTAAGTTAGAGTATCTCGTTCAGTACTAACTCTGGTCGTTGCGAGTTTACATGTGTATTTGCATAGGTACTCTTTATCCTCGTTTTGAGGTTTTAATGAGGCCCGGCCCTGGTCTTCTCTTTGGGTTTTTTTAGGTTCCGTTTTCTTTAATAAAATTTCAATTCAGCAGCAGCATAGGTAGCACTTTCACGCCTATTTGTGCAGCTTGAAATAATCATTATTTAATTGTATATATAATTTGTAATACCCCTAAAAAGGATTTTTAGAAAAATTACCGCATCACAAATATGGATGTATTCAATAGAATAAACAACTTACGCAAAATCAGAAAAAGCTGGGGTTTTACTATGTGAAGTTAAGACATGTTCTGCATAATCCCATCTTTATTTGCTGCTACAAAGTTGACCAAATGAACCAACATTTTACAGCATTGGTTCTTTAAAATGTCAGTAAAAATAGCATCGGTATATTCAATAACAGACGTGAATGTCCAATATATATATGTTTATATTTTAATATTAATTAATACTTAATTGTAATTCAAAAGAGATGGCATTCACACAAAACCCACTTCTTTTTGGGTTTCCATATGCATCATTTTTAAATTAATAATACTCCTAACCCTATTTTCTCAGCATGTGAAATATTATACTATGCTAATACGGGGTGGTTTTTTTATTTTTTACCATTTCAGTAATTTTTTAAGGTGGATTGAATTTTTTAAGTTAGGCTAACAGTTATCCTGCTGGAAATGATAATGTTTTTCTTGGATATCTAACTGATAAATATTCACAGTGTTATTATAAAGTTTACTTGCATAAAATAAGGTTCTATATTTTATACAGGTATAGGTTCAATTCAAACTAGATGAGAGGTACAGTTAGATTTGACTAAAAGTTAATACTTCATTCGATCATAAATTTTACTCCCTCCGTCCATCAAAGATATGTCACTTTACTTTCGGCACGGATTTTAATAAAATGTGAGTGTAGTTGGTAGTGGAGTAAGGATCTCATTTTAAATGTGAGTGGAATGGTGTGGACCCTACTACTAAAAATGAATGTGGCATAGTATTTTGTATGGACAAACGAAAAAAAAATTGTGACATATCTTTGATGAACGTAGGGAATATTTTTTTAAGAAGAATCGGCGTAAGTTTTAATAAAAGTTAGTTTTGTATTACGATTGAAAAATAAAAGAATTGATTGTGGAATTTGCTTTTGCTATCCTTTTACCTAGAAAAAACAGTTCAGTTAATGTAACACCTTTTTAGAATATTTTTTTTTTCTATCACTAACTCATTATTTAAATACTGATATCACTGTATTTGGTAAAAAGCAAATTAAAATTAGTATTTAAATGGACTCACGCAAATTATTGATGGATTAAGCAGATAAATATTATTTCTTTTCATTTGAAAATGACAGTTGGATGATCGATCTTATATATCTCGAGATAACGATGGAACTGTGGCAATAAAAAAAAGGCCAGTGATATCCATAGCTTCCTTCATTGCCATTAATATATAATGAAAAGATTAAAATCACACAACTTCCAAAAAAGTAAAAATCGGAGTAAATAGATTATAATTAAAACTAATTAACAAGGTTTAATTATTCGTCGCGATTAACCTTTCATCTAGTCGACATTTGATGTGTGCGTGTGTTGGCTTGACGATAAGAGCATCAACATCGGCGGATGGGAAGCCGGGATCGATCCCGATCTATCGCACCCGCAACCGATGCCGCACCCGGGTGCATTGGAGGTGGAGCGATGGAACGCTCCTGCTGCGAAGGGGATGGGTGTGCTACACGCAGTGGCGGATCCAGGGGGGCTCGCCCCCCCCCCCAAATTTTAATTTTTTTTTTTAAATATAGAAATTAAAAATAATAATAAACTAAATACTCTGTTAAGAAATACAAACGGGACAGACTGAAAGCTAGCACTAATAATAAACTAAATACTCTATTAATATTTTAGGTTGTTGATCTAACAATACAAGAGCTAAACACCCGGTTTTCCGAAGCTAGCACTAATTTGCTTAGATGCATGGCGTGTCTTGATCCGAGAAATAATTTCTCCCAATTCAACATTGATCAACTTTGGGCCAGGTGATTATTTATTATTTCCACAATTACTAGCTCGGGTTCGCCAAGTGTCTATTCATAGATCATTTGTAATGTAATAGACATGGTAATGAATGAAACTATTGTAGGTTTTTATTATTGTTGTTGATCTAATGACAAAAAAATAATTATTTATTAATTACTATATATTATATCCCAAACAAATTTTTCGAAAATTCCTGGATCCGCCCCTGGCTACACGCGCCCCATTTCCGCAATTGAAAAAAAATTAAATTGAGTTCGGGCGGGTGCAATACCATTGCTAGACTGGGTGTAATAGAAATTGCACCCACTATGGGTGCACGGTTGTTGATGCTCTAAGAGATTAATGCTCAAGACCTGAAGTCCGTCGCGCGATTTTTAAATTTCTTTATTTACTTATATAATTTATCAATATATATATAGGGGAGCGTTCCAATGAGACCCCTTATTTTTAGAAAGACCTGAGACACAATCTCGTGCGTTTATTTCGTCAATCCTATGGCTGATATTGTATTTAGAGGAAGATTTTTTTTTTCTCAGGGTTCGAATTCTGGAGGAAGCGAAATATTTTAAATTTCGTTATTCATCAGTTCATCGGTATATACTGCCTTATTCATCAGTTTATATGTCTTGTTCATTACCAATTTTTTAAATTTCGTTATTAATCAGTATATACTGCCTTGTGGCCCTTGTTCATCAGTATATACGTCGTATTCATTGTACTCAGTGTCTCACGAAAAATAGAGGGTCTCACTGGAGCGCGCCCATATATATATATATATATATATATATATATATATGTCGCATACCTCGAGATAAATTTTAATTGACTACATTAATTCATTTTTTTTTAAATAACAATTGTTTTCGTAGACATTGCATAGTATATTTTTTTTTAGTTTTGGCAGTTGAAAAAGCGTTTTAGTTCCAAAACGAAATCAAAATGATTGATGAATATAGAAAGTTTAAACATATTTTTAATTTTTACATCCGCTTCAGAAGGGAGAAAATTAGCACTCTGGAATGCAATAACTTTTGTAGTAGTATTGTGGAGAAATTATATAAGATGAGAAATGGGCAATAATGGGGGCCAATTATTAATGATTAAATAAGTTGAACAATTATGAGTGGTTGTCTATCAAAGCAACTATTTGTATAGTTTAATAAGTTTAATATGGGTTATCCATATAGTGGTGTGTGTTTTTATCCCACTTTGAGAATCCATTACAAGATCCTCATTCTAGTTATAGTCAAAACGATTCGTATAAACATATCTTTAGATGTTTGGTTTTTTTCTGATTGACTAGTGGATATATATCAATTTAGTCTAAAATCAATGGATTAGTACAAACAAATTTAAAAAGATAGAATTAATGGTCGAGTTCTTGATCTTGGAAAAAAAATCAATTTAATTAATTCAATCGAAAATAGCTCAAGATCGATATCGTTTCTCTATTGTAGGTAAAAACAAGTTGATATTAAATTTACCAACGAATCAACGACAAAACATTAAAACAATTATAAATGTTCCAGCGAATTGAAGGTTTTGCAATGAAACGATTAAAAAAAAAGCAACGGATTGGCGATAGACTTGAATTGATCAATCGTATCAGTCAAAACCAGAATTAATGACAGAATATCTTCCATCGTAAATAATTGGTGGACTACAGTACTATCGTTAAGCCAGTGAAAAAATATCGTATTTTTCAATGATGGGACACTCTATCGTTGATTTTAACGATGAAATATAGTCATCGTAATTTTTTCTCATGGCGAAGCGAAAGATGACACAGAGATTTTGGTGTCTATTCGCCATGTTAACGATGGAAACTTTCGATATTGACGTCACAATTTTTTGTTGAGTTATATTTATTTAAAATCGTTTAAGAGCTTATAAGCTCCTCAAAACAACTTATAAGCTGTTTAAGAGCTTATAAGCTCCTTCAAAGTGTTTGGCAAAATAAGCTCCCAAACAACTTATAAGCTCCAAAAATAAGCTCCAAGAGCTTATAAGCTCCCAAAAAAATAAGTTCATCTACCCCAACTTATTTTTTTATAATCTCATATTCAACAATCATTTTACAAATATTTTTCAACTATAATTTATTATTTTCATTATATATCATTCAAGTTCATTTTTTTCGATTTTCTCTCTCTAACAAAAAATTATCGCTCTAGCTTATAAGTTCAATTATCCAAACACTTTAACAACTTATAAGCTCTTAAAAATTACATCTTATAAGCTCTTGAAACATCTTATAAGCTTCAAGAGATCATAAACTCTTTAAAATAAGCTTAGCCAAACACCCTCTAACTATCATTAATTAATTGCCTCGTATTTAATCGTCACATGTAATGTCGTCGTCGGTATTTGTATTGCTTTGGTTCCAATAAAAAAAAAAAGAACCTAACTGACTTAAATTTTATCATGCTTATTAATTGTACCAAATTTTGATAGCAAATCTGGGTTTATTTATTTTGTTTCTTGAAGAATGCTTTTAAAGAAATGAGATTTATTACAAATTATTTGCTGAATCAAGTTCACGAGCTTACAAACTTTTTTGTGAACTTATAAAGTTGAGTTTCTTTTTTAAGAAAAAAATAAAGTTGAATATTTTAATTCCCAAACATGCATCTAAATAGGACATGAAATGTGCTCCTCGACCTCGTTATTCATTACACCCTTTTCTCCTATCTCTAATCTTTATATATATATATATATATATATATATCACGATTCTAGCTAGGCATGTATTTAAATGCTACTACTTGATTTATGTTGTCGTGACATTTTTTTCTTCTTCTTCATGAAAACGTAAAATAAAAATTATTTTTAATTTAAAATAATATGCAGTGGCAAAAACTATGTTATCATAATAGTGGCAAAAATATTACTTTTCATTTCCATTAATTTTGGTTTGCTTTCCTTTCTAGATATATGTCCCATTAATTTTGCTACTTTTTTTTTAGTAATTATTTTACACTATATATTCTCTCCGTCTTCGTAAACACACTCTATAATAAAATGTTCTACTAGTGACATATATATTTTTTTAATGTTATTCGAATTTTATCACTATTAAAAAATTGGAATATTTTTCGTAAAATACAGAACTTCCAATAAATTCTAGTTTTTTTCACGATCTTTAAAATTTGAAGAAAAAAAAAAGAAAAAAAATGCCATCTTTTGATTTTTGATTTTTTTTTTCTGATTTTCTCATAGACATGAAATACCCCAATTAAAAGCTGATTTTAAAGTTTTTGACTTAGATTTTTTGATACCTAATTGTGACGGATAATAAAGATGGTATAATAAAGCTGATGTACTCACGTTAAATATAAAAAAATCTAAGTGAAATGTCTTAATTAAAATCAAGTTCTATTTGGAGGTATTTCATACCCATGAAAAAAATTAGAAAAAAATCGAAAGACGATGTATTTAAAAAAAATAATATCATGAAAAAATTAAAATTTATTGAAAATTGAATTTTACAGTAAATATCCCTAAATAATTTTGTCATGTCCTAACGACGTTAACAGTTTTACTTTTTAAACTTAATTATTGCATACAAACCGATTTTTTTTTGTTTCGTTTTTTTTTACTGATGCAATGGTAAAATGAGAATTTGGACATTATTTTACAATGAAAATTTAAAATGAGACAGATTGACACTCACGTATCCAAATAATTCAAGAAATATAATTAGTCCTAATTAAACTATAATAGCTGTAATCGCATCTCTTATTATCTACATGATTACGTACCACTTTTTTACTAATTAATGGTTGTATATATTCGACAAAAATGGTTGTATATATTCATATACACCATGTATATTTTGTACTAACACAATAAAAAAACAATATTCAGAAAATCAATAACTACCGTAACGGCTAAAAAGGGGGCTTTTTACGAGCGGAAAAACTGCAGAAACAAAGATTCCATTCTTGTAGAAGACGGTTACATAATGACTTTTAAAGTGAGTTGTTGATTTTTTATTTTTATTTTTATAAAAAAAAAAGAGTTTTAAAGTGAGATAATCATTTTTACACAGCATGATTGGTATTTGTGAGGTACAAAAAGCACGTGAGTAAGGTTACAATTTCCTGATTAAAGTTATTTTGAGGCAGCTTTTCTTCATCTTTCTTTCAACTTAATCTTACTTTAAGACAACTCGAGTAATCATCTTGCTCCCCCTAATTTTCAATTTCTTATCAAAAGGAAAAATATGTTATTTATTTTATTTTTATTAATTTCTAGTGTATACAACTAATTTTCTATGTATATGAATACGCCAAAACGGTATCGTTTTGACTGATCAATATTTAAAAAGAAAAAAAAACAAATATATGTTTGTTTTCTATGATGAAAAACGTAACTTGAGCCATATTTAACAGTACAGGTCTTTGATTGAGATTATCGATAATTTAGGACATATTTGTTATTTAACCTATAATTTAGGCCTTTGATTGATATTGTCAATAATTAGGACATTTTTGTGACTTAACCCATAGTTACGCATTTGATAGATATTTACTCTTTATTAAGATTCGTCCCGTTAACAATGTGACAATTTTTTATTTTTTATTTTGTTTTTTTTTTGTGGATACAGAGTATCATTTTGAGGGCTACATCAATTTTGCCAACATTTGAATGACCTCTTTTATCTCATACTCCTTCTGTCCCTAAATACTCCCTATGTCCCACCGAGTTTGAGTCGTATTCCTTTTCGGGCTGTCCCACCGAGTTTGAGTCATTTTCTTGCACACCTTATTACCTTCTCTCTCATACTTTATCACTTTTATACTACACACTTAAAACACTAATTTACAACTTCTTAATTTTCCTGCTCAAAATAAACGTCTCAAGCTCGGCGGGACGGAGAGAGTAACTTACTAGTAGAAAGGGGCACGAGTTTTAAGACAAAAATGGGAAAAGTAAGAGTACATATTATGATAGTAGAGTAGTGAAAATGAGAAAAATAAGGGTGACTGATATATTAATTATTAATGGTGGGATATAGATCAAAAATACAAAGGAAAGTTTTTTTTTTTGAAAATAGACTAAAAAGAAAAGTTATAAAGTTATATGATGAGAGGGAGTATTAATTATCGAATTCTTTATTTTCTATAGCATGGCATTTCGTATTTATTAATGAATGAGCGATTGATCACACTAGAATACAATGATATATATAATGTGATATATCAAATCGTAAATCAAGTTTATAAGACCAAATTAAGAAAAACATGAAAAAATAAACTAGTTCCTCAAATACATATATACAAGCATACGATGAATTAATTTAGATTAATTATTGTCTTAAGCTGATGTGACATTTTTATTGCTACTACTATTATAATAACCACAAAAGGCATTTACGTTTAGACAGATTCTATGAATTTAATCCTATTTTGATTGGTAATTTGCTGGCACTATATATTATTCCCTTGAAAAACTGCTGGAAAAACAGATTATGGGTAACAAAATCCAAATAAACCTGTCCCCATTTCTTACCAAATCCAATATTGATCAATAAAAATGAAATAAATGGGACCAATAATGTATTATTCCCTCCTACATTTGGTAAATTGTCCTCAACGAAAACTGCGATGGTTATATATGATTTACACAGGAAATATTGAAGAAAAAGGTGTGTTGTATTATATGATGAAAACGATTTATCCAACCACCAATTGACAAAATTAAAGAGTTGGGCATGGCCCAAGATCATATGTTTGAATTTGATGGGACAACAATTTGATTTTATTTGAGCAATCAGGAGATTCCATCGAGCTTTTCAAATTCAATTAATTGAATTTTTTTTACTATATACATATTACTAATTTTGTAAAAATTTCCAACATTTTTATCTTTCAATGATGACTTCAATTTGACACGGTTAAAGACTAAGTTGCCAATTTTTTAGATAAAAAAATTAGTATTGCTGGCCTCGTGTGATGCATGAGAATCGTTATAATTATATGAAATAGTAAAAGAATAATTAAAATCTAAAAAAAAATTATGATAAAATATATGTATTTATTTAAATTTGTAAATTTTAATTCTTTTGTAGCAATATTAATTATTATATTAATGACAAATATGAGTAATCTAACTACTTGTTTTTAATGGTAAAATAAAATGATGCAATGAGAATACTAGTACAAAATAAAATGGTATAAGTGTGGTTACATTTGGATTCGAAATTACAAAATATTTAATATTCATATATATCAAATTAAAGATCACAATAAAAACTTTAATTTGATACTCATATTTTATGCATATATTTGATTTAAAATATAAAAGTTGTATTTATTTGAACATTAAAATTTAAAAACATTCTCTCTCGTCTCTTTTTTTTTTTAATAAATCTATTTTCAATTATTTCTTTTTTCATTTTCATTTTTTTACCTTTTCATAATATTATTTTTTAATTATTGTGAATTCTTTTTTTTTAATATTCAGCTTAAATTTATTCAGTTAAAATTAATGTTAGATTATATTTATAAAATGGTAATTGAATTGATATCAATTTTACATCAATATAAAAACGTTCTCGTGCATTATTCGGCACAAATGATGGTTATTGATAAATAATGAAAGTGAAAATTGGAAACTCAAATTTTGTATTTTCCTCTCCCAAAAGCACATAAATAACTCCCTCTGTCCGCCAAAAGTATTCCACAATTACTATATTTGGCGTCCGCAAAAAGTATTCCACTTTTCTTTTTTAGTCATGGTCCCACCATCCACCTTTATATTTTATCCTTACAAACACTCTTTATTTACAAAAACCCACCCCAAATTCAATCTCAACCACACATCTCATAAAGTGGTGGGACCCTTTTTCCACTACATCAACATCATCTCCAATTTTATTAAACTCCGTGCCCAGCCAAAGTGGAATACTTTTGGCGGACAGAGGGAGTAGGACCCAATTAAAATCCAAAATTCACAAAATGAAGTAGACTTGCACAAAATGTCAACAAAGTGTTGGTAGAAAACCTGCAGAAAGTTCTCCACTCATAGTCAACAGCATTCATCCTTTTACTTTTTCTCTATCACGGGGCCAAAGGCTTTGATCCATACATCTCTTTTTTTGAATAAAAACAAGTTATTGAATCAATCAATTAAATTATTCAATAAATTCCCATGATTGCAAATTATATTCAACTTATGAAAGCTACAGAGGGTTTGAAAATTACACATTTTAGTACTAATCACGTAAGATCCACTTAAAGTTTACTAGGTAGACTTTGATTGAAGCAACTCCTATTGGATATTCCAAGTTTGAATTTTTTTTTTACTTCCATAATATAATATGTAAAATTCAACCAAGATCATTAATCATTGTATGCATGATTGCGATTATCATCAAAATGTATATTTTTACATATGTAATATTGTGTTTTTGTGGTAATATATTTTTTTATATATTATAATTATACATATTTTGATAACAATAATAAATCTAATAGTAATATTTAATGGTCTAGATTGAATTTTACGTATTATGTATCATGAAAGAAGAAATTTCTACTTAATTAATCCTCTTTTTAGAGAATTTCAAAACAAAGGGAGTATAGGGGGAAAAGACAAAACCGATCATCTTCATTCTATAGATGTGGGGTCCATAAATAGATCAATAAGTGATACTGGTTAATTAATTGTATGATGTAGTTATCTCATGCTCCCTTAGTCTCATAAATTGTATTTGTCTACATTTGGTATGCCCTTGTGTTGGGACATTATCCTATATATAATCAAATTAAAAATACTGATGAAGTCTTCGTTTTAGCTTCACGCAAGTAAATTTATTTTATTTGCGTGTAAATTTATGATCAAATTAAAAATTTGATTGTAACTTCTTTAATCACAATGTCATCACAATGTCGATATAAAAAAGGATTGAATTCTGCTACCTGCTATGGCAATTCTTATTGGCAAAATAATAAATAAAACTGAATTAAAATATAAAAAAGTGATTTGATCAAAAGACAACAATAACCTGAATTGGATTCGAATCATTGAAGATGAATTTTACTCGGTCATAGGTGTAATCATATTCACTACATGCATATATCAATTGGTTACAAGTCAAAAGCAATAATGCCTCTATTATTACGTGTCACGCACACTAAAGCCCCCATTCCAATAGTTCATTTCAGTGTATAAACTCAAAAATTATCAGCTAATGATTTAACTATTTTGCCCATAAGCCCCAGCTCCCACGTTAGCCTCTCGCTCAAAAGAGTTATGTCCAAAAAGCATTAAGATCCACAAAGACTCAATTCGACCTCTCGAATGAGTAAAGTCATGGATCGCGACTCCAACACCAGTTGTACTCTTTGAAAGATGAAATTCTTTTCGCCTTATGCTCCAAGTTTACTTGTGATCAAAACCCCTAAACTAATTAGCGATCAGTTAATTAATCAAGTTGCCCATACCATTTGAATCAGACCTAGTGTATTGAAAACATATTCATACAATTATAAAGCTCAATTAGATCTTACAAGTTTAAGTGTTCATGCTTAAATCATCTTGCCCAAATCAGACTAAAATACTAAGCTAGACATAAATGATCACATATATGAGCTCATCAAATACCCTCAATGCAAGATTCTTTTTCCACTATCAATACATTAATTCAACAATTTTTTATTAAAATTCTTGCTGAAAAATGCTTTACATAATTTTATGAGACAGAAGGAGCAGTATATAACTAGCAGCGGTCCATTTTTTATTTCATTTCTCATAAGTACTACTCCCTCCGTCCCAATGAAAGCGGTGCGCTTCTTTTCGGCACGAAATTCAAGGAGAATAAGATTGTAGTGTAAAAGTGTGCTGGGCCACATTATTTGTAGTGTAAAATTATTACCAAAAAAGAAAATACACCACTTTAATTGGGACGGCTAAAAAATGAATACTCGCCGCTTTTGTTGAGACGGAAGGAGTAGTAGTAAGGACAATTAGTACTAATCTAAGCAATTAAAAGAATTAGTAAAATTACAACTAAATAACACATTTTGATTCATCAAATCGTTCGTACGAAACTCTTCCAAAAATAAGAAAATTATTTAAGATGGACTCAAATAAAATACATAAAGGGGTGTACACTAAATAATTTGAGCTATAGCCCACATAGGAATGGGGATATATACCCCACCACCACTACTATTCAAGAAACCAAACACAGTTGTCATTGGATCTGGAGCTGCTGCATTTAATTCTCAATCCAAAGGATAAGAATTAGGTCTTTGATTAATAATAGGTGAAGATGGAATTTGAGTGTGACATTTCCCTTTTGTCCTCTTCAATTTAAATAAATCTTGATGGTTGTAGGACCCTAAACTATTTATTAATACCTTTTTTCTTGTGGTAGATGCATGTTGCGGTCACAAAAATTCTTCTCTAATTGCCTACTTGTTTCTTATTTTATTCATATTTTTACCATAAATTTGTGAAAATTAATGCCATCATTCATTTTATCCAAAAATGTGTTTCGCGTCTTTTTCGGGACCTACTGATTAATTCGGAATCTTAACGTGCGTGTGTCGATTATATTCTCATAATATTTAATTTCTCTTTTATTAATACAAGGAGTAAAAAGATGGCATAAATTTTCGTGTAAGTTATAAAAAATGGTTCGAATTTTTAAAATACAGAAAAAATTGACTTAACTTTCATAAAAGTTGTCGAAATGACCCGAGATTATACTTTTGAAATTCTAAATTCCATGGCGTTGTTAATAATATTTTGAGAGAATATTTGATTGTCCGAAATTAGGGTTTGTGAAAGCAGATCTTATTCAGAATGTTTCAAGTGAAATTTAGAATTTTCACGTTAACTTTGGACCTTCTATATCGTAGTTAGATCCGGAAAATGAAGTCTTTTCATGAAGGTTCATGACATTTTTTCGTATTTTTAAAGTCTGAGTTATTTTTACAACTTTAAAGTTTATGATATTTTTGTATTTTTTAAAGTTCGAAACATTTTACAATTTTCATTAAAGGAATACTATTTTGTTATATTTTCTAAAGTTGGGGCTATTTGACAAATAATTTCAAAGTTTTGATCAGTTTTGTAAATGATCTTCAAAGTTCAAACTATAAACTACAATTAACCAGTTAATATGAGAAAGAGCAACCATGAAATGCAAAATTGACTTTATTATAGATGTAATCTATAATTCAACAAATACAAGTACATAATTAATTTGGAATCATAGGGAGATATTTAAATGATACAAATACAAATACAAGTACACAATCATTTTTTAATTAATCTAAGAGGTAACTTACCAAAATAAATATTAAATAGGCAAAAAAAATTTGTAAGGCCGCGCCAAGATTTATGAGGCTGGATACATATATGGATCAAAACTTATATTGAATGATATTTCTATAATTGTAAATGTGCGTGGCACTATTTAAATCCAGATATTGGCCCCCCCAATGATCTTATATGAGACTCTCATGTTAAAATAAATGATGCAATGCTTTTTATTTGGGTTAATTATCTATAAAATATTAAATGCTTATCAAATTATAATTTTGCATATAAATTTTAAGATATAGCATGACAATTATTGAATTATTAATTTAATTTAATTTTACTATCAATCAGAATTTTGGTCAAATTTACTGCTGACATAACTAGTTGAATAAGTGAATTTATTTCATAAGTAACAACATCTTTTTTGCCAATTTGACTGTCACATGAGAACGAAGATATCACATCAATTAGTATTTGGGTAGCTATGTCAACCACAAATTTGATCAGAATTTTGATTTTGATGTTAAATCAATAGTATAGTTCAATAATACAACTTCACATTTTAAAATTTGCATACAAATTATAATTTAATAAAAATTCAATAATTAAAAAAGATTAACCTTTTTTCATTATCAGACGGCCATTAAATTAAAATGTTCACTGCTGAGGATTTCTAAAATCAAGCCATAATTGAAGGGCAGCATGTTTCTAAGGAATAATCAAATACAGTGCGAATCACTACACCTCAGTCAAATTCTCCAACGTACAATCACTCGAAGCTGCATAAGTCAAAGATTACAAAAGTAGTTTATTTTATTTCAACCTACTATTTATAAATATATGCTACTACATTTAGCGAATCATATCATATGCTAAATTCATAATTATTTATCATCAAACAACCGTGCACATTATCCGAGTAAATTAACGTGGGCATCAACTGTGTGGATGGATGGTTGTTTCATTTAATTTGAATATATATATATATATATATATATATAGTTTAGTTTATATTAACTCGATTAATTATTAAATAAATTATTTAAAATTCTTTGCAATATATCTATACGAAATTTGTGATAGAATATGCATTTTATTTCTAAAAATTGTCAATTCATGATAAACTCGAAAGTAAACCCTTTATATCCTCAAATATTATTATTATTATTATTATTATTATTATTATTATTATTATTATTATTATTATTATTATTATTATTATTCTTGTTGTTGTTGTTGTTGTTATCCAAAATCACTATTGAGTTCATATATCAATGATGAGTATAGAGATCTTCGAGAAATAGCAAATTATAGTGTAACATTTTAGGGTGTTTTCCATTATTAAGACTATATTAGTCCAAGATTACTGGAGATTAAGTGAGCTCAATACTATCCAAGGCTCATAAGTCCCGGATTGAATCCATCTAATCAAATAATATATTATGAGACTAAATTTATCTAATTCATCAAACCGAACACCAAATTATGAGACGAGCTCATGTGGTCGGGCCCCCCTGATATCAAGATTAAGTGGGCTCAATACTATTCAAGACTCATAAACCATGATTCATAAGTCATTGATCGAGTCCATCTAATCAAACAATATACCATGAGACTACGTCTCAATTTTTTTTATCTAATACATAAAATCGAACCACCAACTTATGAGACGAGCTCATGAGATGGGCCCCATAATCTTAAGATTAAGTGGGCTCAATACTATCCCAAACTCATAAACCATGACTCGAATTTATCTAATCAAACAATATATCATAAAACTGAATTCATCTAATTCATCAAATCGAAAATCAACTCATGAGACGAGCTCATGGGGTGGGGCCCCAAGGGGGTATTGTACTCTAATTTTATCTGACAAATGAGGTTAATAGAAGGGGACAGTATACAAAAGAAATGGTGGGGGTCTCCCATACTGGAACACTCTTTTATGATGCCATTTCAAGTGAAAAGACTGGTCAGGACAATTTGGTACCAGAAAAAATAAATAGTTCTAATATTTATCAAAAAAAAAAAAAAATGGTGTCATGTGTCAAGGCCGTTAGATATTTGAACAAATAGTTACATTTACTATAAGCTGTTAGCTTGTCTTTGTCAAATTAATATATTATGATTCTTAACAAATCAAATGTATTTAATTGTGCCGATCAGGCATAGTTCAAGTGGTAAAATTGAGACACTCAATTTTAATGTAATCGTATAAAAGTGTTAAATCATTGGTGAATACCATTAATGATTTTTTTTTTAATGTGAACATTCTAAAGGAAAAATTACAAATATACTTATTATTTATGGTTGGGGAGACATACAATATAAGGATAAAAATATGTACATATTAATATTGCCACTTGCACCCCAAAAATGGACATCTATTTTTGGAGGGTTGTCAATAATATGTAAGTATTATAATTTATGATATCTCTTCAATATAAACAATAGGACCACAGCTAACAAAATACTAAGCAAATACATTTTTCACACATTCACATAAATAACTAATTATACCCTATAGTTCTTCAATGTTGATCCATCAAGGATGTAATTAGTGTATAATTGGATATCAAATACAAAACCCATATACACACATTTATTTATTTGTAGGTAGAGGATCAAATAGAAACTTTTTTCTCTCGCGACATGCAAAACTCAATGTACATCATTGATCTTTATATGATTTACGGTTGTCATCAAAAGATGCATTACAACGTACTTCATATATAATATTACTGCTCTTTTAATGACAATCGTAAATCATAGTATTATACAAATTAAGATCAATAATTTAAAATATATTTACATACAAAGGATAGGTATCTACTTGATCCTTATCCTTTATTTAATTATAAGTCTTGTGATGATGATATACATAGACAACCATAACTAGAAATTGAAGAGTGTGACAGAAATGGAGAGCAACTAGTAAATTAATTGTGCATGGTAGTAATAACTAATCCTAACAAATCAAAGCTAGCAATGCATAACATTCAATTAATAAATATCGCACCCACCTAAATTGAAGCACATAGGATCCATCGAATATTGTACCATATACCCTATTACCAATTAAAAAACCCTAACATTAATTGGGCACATGTGTAAAATAGGTTTATACAACTCAATAAATGGTCCCATTTCCATAACTCTATATAACTAATTCACATGCTACACACTACGTCCATATCAATTTGACTAAAAAAGAATGCACTAAATTTCCAACAATATTAAATTCGGGGGCCTAAACGAGCTATTTTTGAACAAAAGCATCGAAAAAAGTATTAGGATAAATCAGTCACAATATTAAAAATGAGGACAAAACATTCACAATATTAAAAGCAAATGTGGTTTACCTTGAATATCCATAGTAAAAATATATAATTTTTTATATATATTAAATTAAGTTCAAATTTTGAATATATATATATATATATATATATATATATATATAATTTTATTTAAATAATTTATCATATTTCTAAGTTTGGAATGAAAAGTTATAATATATTTTAACTAAAATAAATTACCATCTTTTAAAAAAAATATCCACGTAATGATGATTTTAAGCAAATTTAATGATGAATTATTATTCAATTAATAAATATGTATATAAATATAAATAAAACCAGTAAATTTTCTTATTGAAAATACAAATATTAATGGATTTTTTGTTCATAATATATATATATATATATATATATATATATATATATATATATATATATATATATACTCCCTCCGTCCCACGAATCTTGACACGTTTTCCTTTTTGGGCCGTCCCACGAATCTTGACACGTTTCTATTTTGGGTAATAATTATTACATTCTCTCTCCTACTTTATCACTTTTATTACCTTTTCTCTCATACTTTATCACTTTTATATTTTATTAACTATACACTTAAAACACTAATCTACAACTCCTTAATTCTCGTGTCGAATCCAAATGTGTCAAGATACGTGGGACGTAAGGAGTATATAAGAGCACCCTTTTTTTCCCTTGATAAAAATAATAACCTCCCTTTATTTTATTAAGTTGGCCACGAGGGGAGCAAAATATTGTGTATTTGCAAACGCGTACACTTTCACATGCATAGATTTAATTAAAATAATACTATGAATTGATTAAAGATCTCATATAAAACATATGAACGCCTCATAGTGCCAAATAATATACCTTTATGACTGTTAGACTTTTTTTTTTTTTTTTGAGAAGATGACTGTTAGACTAACTTAATAGTAGTACATATAGTGGGTGTGACCAAAATTTTAATTTCAACGTGGAGTTATATATTCCCCCCACTAATTGTAAAAAAATATAGCATGACATGAAATTATATTTATCAGTGTGAGTGGAGAGTCAACGTTGTGTATCTACAAACGACTGCAATTATGTTTCATTTGATTTTGAGGTTAGATAGCATTATATAAAAAGCCAATCTTCAACTGAAACGATACTAATTTTAATAAAAATAATTAAATGTATTGTAAACAGAGAAAAAATGTTGTTTAAAAAGTAATGTTAATAATGATAATTAATTGTATTGTAAGTGGAAAAAAAATAGTTTATCATGTGATAAAAAGTTTCTCAAAATAGAAAGTACTCCCTCCGTCCCACGAATCTCGAGTCATTTTCTTTTTTTGTTCGTCCCACGAATCTTGAGTCTCGAGTCATTTTCTTTTTTTGTTCGTCCCACGAATCTTGAGTCATTTCCTTATATGGCAAAAAAAATTCCCTTTATTCACATTTTCACTTTTTCACCTACCACACTTAATTCCTGTGTCGAAAAGAATTGCCTCAAGATTCACCGGACGGAGGGAATAATTGATTTTTGTGAACGTTCCAAAATGACGAAAAATCGATTTAGGATAAGTTTATTGTATTATCGAAAAATTAGATGCTAAAACATGACAATTTAAATGTAATATTTTTATTTTTCAAAATGTTGAGTGTTAGGATGTTTTGGTATATTTTCCCAAATATTAATGTGCAATATGATGTAGCATAAAATTTGTAACGAGGGGAGTGGAATAATGTGTATTTGCAAACGAGTACACTTTCACACATGCACAAATTTGGCTTTACACCAAAACCAATAATACTTACCCTCATCTCTATAAATGAATAGATACACAATACTTTTAGGTAACGGGGGGTGGGGTGGGGGTTGGCCTACTCTTCATCAATGAATGGACCCCAAAATGTTGTGAAATTTTGTAGACACCCCCCCCCCACCCCACCCCACCCCACCCCACCCCCCAACAATTTTCAATCACTCCACATACTCTTTTAGTGGAAGACAATTTAATAATTTCAAATGTCACTACTATACACTCTATCTGCTTCAAAGCAAATAACTAGTCATCTACACATCTCTGTAACTTATTAAGAAATAAAATACTAAAATAATGGAGGAAATTCTCTCAAACTTCAATTCGAACACCCCACAATTAATTCATATGTGTAGAATTCAAGAAATATTCCATTTTATGTCTCTGAATGATTTAGTGCCATCTACTGATCTACCCTAGTTTTGTAGATTCTACATTGAGTAGGTATATTCTATGCAACATTTTCACTCAAATAGATTTTTATTACTAGCAATATGTAACTGAAACTTTGATTTCTAATCATATACTAATATGATACATCTAAAGATATTTCGAAGAAATATGTTATTTAATTATATATAAACTAAAGCCTCGAATCATAAAAATGATAACATGTACATTAAATTTTTAAATCATTAAATTCTTAATATATCATAAAAGAGAGAGAGAGAGAGAGAGAGAGAGAGAGAGAGAGAATTGGGAGAGGAAAGGGGCAGAGAGATGGGCTTAGTCTTGTTAAAGCCCCATTCTCTTTGATTTTATTTCTGTTTGTGAAGATATAAACATGATATAAACACCCCCATCATCAAAACCAACAAACATCTCAATGTCTAAAGGCTTTTTAATATATATTAATCTATCACATAAACTTCCTATCATGAAACACTAATTCTAAACTTAGGGATTCAAAGGGGGAAAAATTAAAATTAAAATTAAAATCAAAGTAAAAAAATAAAAATTTAAACCATTTTCAGGTATATTATAGCATCCAAGTCATCACCATCGAAGCCACCTCACCAGCCGTCGGACTCCGGCCAATTGGGCGGAGGCGGCGGCGGCTCACATCACGGCGCAGCTGGAGGTGTTCTCGTCGCTGAACATCGAGTACTGATCGGCCCGCTCGCCCGGCGGCGCCGCGTAAGGGTAAGGAGGGTACGGCGCCGGCATGTAATTCACGGCCGGGGGCGGCCGCGCGTACATCATCGGCTGAAACCGCTCGTTGCCGCCGCCGCCGCCGGCAGCCACGGCGCGCTGCTGGTTCATCATCATCGCCGCCATCTGCTGTTGGTAGTAAGGGTTCCCGGCCATTTGATCCGGCCCCGGACCACCTCCTCCTCCTTGGAAGTGGCTAGGACCGGCGGCGGGCCCGCCGCCACCGCCGCCGTTCATCGCCGGGAGGCCTTGAACGGCGGCGAGGTTTCCCATTTGACCCATTGGTGGCAATTTCCCCATATGGCCCATCGGCATATTCCCCATATGGCCCACATTAGCACCACCATTGATGGGCATCATGTTTGGAGGCATGCCATGACCCCCATCATTCATCCCACCCCCACCCCCACCCCCACCCCCTTTCTTGGCCCCATTTGCAATGAAATTGTTGATATTTCCAGCCCCACCGCCACCACCGTTCTTGCTCTGCCCCATTTGCGGCGGCCCGCCACCGTTTTTGCCACCCTTCCCACCCCCTTCATTTTGATTATTCCCATTACCACCTTTCTTCCCACCACCAAGATTCATCATCTGAATCGGGATATTCCCACCGCCACCGCCACCGCCGCCGCCGCCTTCTTTCTTCCCGTTCCCGCCATTTCCAGCAGCATTGGCGGCCTTCATCATCATATGGGGCGGCAGCCCGGCCCCATTCCCCATGATGCCCGGCGGCGGCGGCTTCATCTTACCCGGCGGCGGAGGGCCGTCGTCGAGATCATCATCAAAATCATCCTCATCCTCGTCGTCGTCATAATCATCATCGTCGTCGTAGTCGTCGTCGAACTCATCGTCGCTGAGCCCCTCATCCTCCGGCAAGCTCAGCTTCATCGCCTTCTGATTCGGATGGCCGTTGAGCGGCGGCAGCTTCATGTCCTTCATAAACTGCGGCGGCAGCTTCAGATCTTGAAACCCCTTCATCTGCTGTAGCTGCTGCAGCATCTGCGGCGTCATCCCCTGCGGCGGCCCTCCACCACCGCCGCCTCCTCCTCCTCCTCCTTTCACCTGGTTATTACCACCTCCGCCACCGCCGCCGCCGCCGCCTCCGCCCTTCTGCGGCTGCGCCTTGTTATTGCCACCTTTGGCATTGTCATTCTTGGACGAATTGTTGTTGTTAGAGCTGGGTTTGGGGGCGCCCCAAATCTCGGCATGCTTCCCATTCTTGGTAAGCTTCTTGATGAGCGTGGCCGCGTCGACATTGCCGGAAACGGTCACCTTCCCCTGCTCCGAATCTATCTTCGTGGTGTAAACACCTGCACCAAAAAAAAAAAAAAAAAAAGAAGATTCACCATTTATTCACGAATAAAAATAAATAAAATTGCGGGAATCAATTAAATAAAATACTAGGAAGTAACGTTACCATCGATCTTCTGCAAGATTTTCTTCACTTTTTGCTTACACCCGTCACAGTGTATATTGACTTTGAGAACACAAGTCTGTGAGCACAAGCAACGCCAGAGGAAAATCAACAGAGTAAAGCTCAAAACTTTATTACTCAAAAGAGCCAAACAAAATAAATTAAAGCAAGAAACTATGAATAAATGAACCAATTCAATCGAAATGAAAAAAATCAAAAATAAAAATCCAATCTTGATTAAACAGAAAATGAGAGGGAGAAGAAGGTACCTGGATCTTCAAGAACTCTTCTTTACTCATTTCTAACCACTCAAAACGCAAGAAACAGGGGTTTTTAACAAACACAATGAGGTGAAATTAAATGGGATGGATCTGAGTTAAATGAAGCAGAGAGAGAGAGAGAGGAGTGAGAGGCTATTTTAGGGGGCTGTTGTTGAACAACATTAAAACTCTTCTGAGTGCTGAGCTCTGGTTTCCTCTATTTCAGAGTTGGACTATTAGAGAGAGAGAGTGGCCAATGTGTGTGTCTGTGAGAGAGAGAGAGAGAAGAGAGAGAGACTAAACAAAACAAAGTGCAGACTGGCACAGAGGAGAGGGTGTCACACTCTCACTCCCTTGGTTTCGGGGCTTTATTTATGCCTATTTTTTTTTTTTAATTATCAAATCTCACCATTCTTATTAAATTTTGTGTTTTCTCAAAACAGAGGAGGATGGATGTAATTTCTTCTCTCTCCCACAAAACACACACATAATGTTAAAACAAAGGAGTTGGGCAGCTTGGCTTTATAGAGTTGGTGCTGTGTTGGCTTGGCTTAACTCTGATTACAGGTAACCATGGTTAGTTAAAATTGAAACTGAAATTAAAATAAAAGCAAAATCTATACATTTATTACCATAGTTCGTAGTGAGATTCCCACTCTAAAACTGGTTGCTGCAATAAATTTTACTCATTTATTGTTGCCTTATTACAGCAATATTACTTCCTACATCTCCAGATTTCTGCAACTAGCTCATCTTATTCTGCCTTAATATTACATTACACACCTTTTTTTTCATTTCTTGTTTTTCAATCCATTTTGTGTAGTCAAACTACTCGGGTGTAATCTGTAAATAATCTGTAAATTATGTACTCTCTCCCTCTGCGATATCGTTTCCACATTGTGGATGATGCGAGTTAGTGGAGTTTGGGCCCCGGGCCCCACAATAAAGATACTTTTAGATGAAAATATAAGGTTAAGAGAATAAAGTGTTATGTGGACCCTACAACTATAAATGGAAATGAAAACGATATTGCGGACGGAGAGAATCTTAATTCAGCTGGATTCTATCAGATAAGTGAGAAATTCATGTAATTAATGTAATCCCGCACCAAAAAGAAAGTAAGAGATAAGGTGGAATTGAATGAAAATTCATGGGATTTAGGTTGAAGAGACTTGAAATTTAAGTGAATGGCTTATGATTTTATTAAATTAATATCATTCAATTTCATGGAAGTTGTTGGATGAAAATGAAATTATTCAAATTGAACAAATATATTCTTTTTTGTAAATTTTCTTGGAATTGAGATAGGTAGCGACTAATTGGAAGTTTATGAAATTGACCTATAATCTACAATATCTCAAGTCACAATGACATAAAGTTTAAAGTCAGTTTCATGAATTTCTAGTTAAAATTCAAGAAACTGCTTAATTCTATGATTCTGTGAATATTTATTATTTTGGTCAAAGAAGAGATTTATATACTGTAATTGCACCTTTTTGGAGGAGGAAAATTCATTGAATTTGTCACGTTCTTATTCAGATCTGGAATGATTGTGTCATCATACAACTCATAATCAGAGCAAAATATTTCCTGCATCGACACAGAAACTGAAATTATTAGGTAAATAGATGTTTTAATATTTAGTGTATGTAATATCGATTAGTTAAATATAATTTTTTTTAGAGGAATAGAAATTAAATTTACTTCTATGGATTTCTCACATCGAAATATAATAATTCATGGTGAATTCACTTGAGATTTATCATGCCTTCATTTTTTTATTTTTTATTTCTCAAAGATTAATTTGGTGCCTACCATGTTGTACTGCAAATCTTATTGGCATAATATACTTTAAATTCAAAAATGGAAGATTTAGATAAGTAGAGTACAACAAATTTGTATGGGAAGAAAATAGATTAATATTATGATATTGAATAATGAGAAACTGGAAGAAACTGAAGCAAAAAAAATGGTGAAATTAATTTTTTTCAAGGAGGAAATGATATTATTTTATTCAAGAAGATCTACTTTTATAATATCTTTCAATTAAATTAAAGCGAAAAATTCCCGTTCGAACAAATTGATCGGATATTATGCACAACAAATTATGCAAGGCTATGAGCAGTCCTATTAGCAGATTACCTGCGAGCAAGTCCGCATCGAACAACTTCACGAATACCAAGAACATTGTGTGGAAGAAGTTCATCTCCGTCCCCTCCGATCTAGACATGATTCACAACAAAAAACGAATAAATAAAAACTTTGATTAGTGTTATGTAATGATTCACGTTCAGTATTATACCGATCACGAATGTCATTATCTCTGGTATTAATATAGTCGAAGACGAATCGGCACGTTGCGACTGAGCCACGATTACTCTCTCGGTTGGACATTGGTCCTTCGTCGAAAAATGATAGTAATGAAAATACTGTGACGCGACTTGTTATATATATACTGATAATTTGATATGACATATACAATTATAATAATTATGACCGTTTTAAGTTTTAATTGATATAGTAAAAAGAAATAACTCACTATACAATACGCGACAATTATAATTTAGAATATCTATAATTCGTCAGTTACAACTTGTAATAATTTCCAATTTCAAAAAGTATAGTATAATACTAATATAGATAAACGTATTTTCATGAACATGAAGTGTCGTCTGTGGTCATGGACGGCAGGCACGAGGCCTCTATAACACTGCGTCATGTTTTTGTTTCGGCCACATTTTTCTTATTTGAAATTCGATTTTCGAGCTGTTTTCAAATATAAACTCATCGAGACGAACTTCAATTCTCGTGAAGACCATTATTCCTAATTCTCACTCATTTTTCCTACAATTGCACCAAAACAACTCAACATGCCCAATACTTCATAATATAAGGAAATTAAGTTTTAAATTATTACTCCTCCCGTCCACAAAAAATAGTTCATTTTTGTCATTTTGGGATGTCCACAAAAATAGTCTCTTTCCATTTTTGGAAACTATCAATCACATGGTGGCCCTATTCTCCACTCACAATACAATTAATTATTATTATTATAAACACTATTTTTAAGTGGAATCATTTCTCCATTCATAATACAATAACTATTTTTATTAAAACTCGTATCGTCCCTTACTGAGACTATTTTTTGTGGAGGGATGGAGTATTAATCATCTAAAAAAATTAATTAAAATGTAATAAACTCTTTATTATGAATTAGTACTAAACTCCAATTAATTACTCCTAATTATAATCAAATTTTTAGGAGTTCAAATCATTTACAGCTTATAATTTTACCTAAATATATTATTAAAAATATAAATTCTACTTCAATGCGTAATGTAACTTTTTTTCTTTTTTTTTTTAAAGAGTAGATGTGAAGATAAAAGCAAGAATATCCCTAAACATCTTTTCATAACGTGAATGGTTGATGGGTGACTCAAATTCTTAAGTATCATAAAAATGACATCAAACTTTTAAGGAAAAGTTTTATCTAGAAGCTGCCTACATAGGATATACATACACATGAGATACTCCATTTTGTACTACTATTATATTACTCCCTCTGTCCCACCCAAAGAAAGTGATGCGTATTTCTTTTTGGGTTGTTCCATCAAAAATGATGCATTTATTTTTCTGGTAATAATTTTACACTACAAACAATATGATCCCACACACCTTTACACTACAATCTTATTCTCCTTAAATCCCGTGCCCAAAAGAAGTGCGCCACTTTCAGTGGGACGGAGGGAGTACAAGTTTTGTTTTATTACACACACCTCTTCCCCCATCAACATACTCCACTTTCAATTTTTCACAAATATTAGAAAAATATATTTAATATTATTAGAAAAAGTATCATTTATTAGTAATTATTTTATCTTTACCGTTATTTATTACTTCACATATATATTATCTTCATAAATATTAAATAATATTATGTTAATAAAAAAAATTAAGACAATTTAAATTAAAAAGTATACTTTATTTTGAGACATTTTAAAAAAGAATAAAGAACTAATTTTGTGGATGCATGCAAGGACTAAGGAGTATGTATTACTCACTCTATTCACGATAAATGTAATACTTGGTGAATGATACGAGTTTTAATAAATGATTAATAATGTATTTTTTGCGATAAGGATTGATTATGGGTTACGTTGTTTTTTTTTTTTTTTAATAAATGAGGATTAATTGTGAGATTGAATTACAACAATTAGAAAAAAGAACACCTCAAATACCAATGATCATAGCTCAAATGATATGTATCAGAATGCTTCATCATAAACTGATTACTTGTGCTTTCATACAAATGATTGAATATGCAAAACGATAACTTTACCCTTTAAATTATTTCCCTCACAAATATTGTTATAATTTGACGATGAAGTGTTGCTCAATAGGTAGGACACTTCTAATCAGTAAGTCAGAAATTCGAGTCACTTAATGTGTGTGAGTTGTATATTTCTAAATGGAATATTACTTTAATTTAAATTTAATTGATCTTTATAATTACTTTTCTTTCCCCAAATTATCCTAAAATTTACTTTAGTTTTAACTTTTTTTTTCAAAAAAAAAAAACTAAATAAAAATCCAGCCGTCAATCTAATAGTAATATGATCAATAATTGAAGTAAAAAAATCAAATCAAATTCGAATCTATCACTATACGATCATTTAAAATAATTATTTATCGAAATTTCTTAAATTAATTTATAGGGAATGTTTGCTTGCAGCCCAATTTATTTTTGTGGGACACAACTATGATGACTATTGACTAATAAACAACTTGGACAGTGTATATATATATATGACTCCAAATAATCACTCTAAAATCTGCCTAGGATTCCAAGTTCACTTCATAAAGTAGTGAAGAAAAGTCTAATATTCTTAACGTCGTGAGCAAATTTATTCTTTTTTTCTTGTACTATACTAGTTTGGGATTGGAGCAAATTTATACTAAATACTTCAAATTAGTGTAAAATGTCTATATAACTTTATTTCCTTTTACCAAGTAGTTACTATGGATTGGTGCAATTTATTAGAGTCTGAGGATTTTTTTAGGACAGTAAATTATGTTGATTTGGAAATTAGGATAAAAAATTTCGGACTTGTAAAAATAGGGTACTAATTTTTTTTAGAGTAAAATAGGACACTAATTACTAAGCGTCGTAAAAATAGAATATTTCTCGGCCGATAATTGGCCGAGAATTGTCCTGCGGGTGCAACACTTTTCTCTGATACTGTGATGCACCGAACTAGATATTGTGAACATTTTTTCTCTGATAAAATTTGGACATTCAATTTGAGGATTGATAAATTGGTTTTGATTATTTGCTACATTTGAAAATTGATGGACTCAAGTAAATGCATATTTTTGAGTGAGCCTCTTTTGACTGAATTGAACAGCTTTTCCGGTTTATCCTGAAAAGTTTATTTACCTCTTATGCGAAATGGAAAAAAGCATTTAAGATTGCCTCTTTTTGCATGACATTATACCTACAATCTACCAAAATACAACCAAATAATTTACCTACATTTTGTATTTCTAAACAATTCATAAACTGTATTCCAACTAATTACGAGAAACAATTCATCAAGTTTATCAACTAGTATAATAAATTCTGTCATTAATTTGAGCCATTGGACTGATTAATTTTCGATAAAACTTGATTTTATTTACAACTAATTGGCTTAATTTCTCCAGCACCTATTTATTAGAATCGACTGTATTTTGATGTGATACCGGCATTTGCACCCCGTGCAATGCATGAGAAATAATTTTATATTTCTATAAAATAGACACCAACTCAATTATCATATTTATAAATATAATAAAAAATTAATTTTAACTGAATATATTTGAGCTGAATATTAAAAAAAATAAAGAAAATTTTGCAATAATAAAATCCGACATTATGAAAATAAAAAAAGAAATAAAAAATATATTTATTAAAAAAATATGAGAGAGGAGAGAATTTTTTTAAAAAAAATCTCTAAATTAAATATTTACATAAAATATATCAATTTAAAGCTCTTATCGTGATCTTTAATTTGATATGCATATTAAACGTTTTATAATTAGTTGAATTTTGCAATTTAGAGAGAAATAAAACAAAAATAATACTCTCTCCGTCCCAATTCAATAGGTCACAAGGCTTGAGCACGGATGTAAGGAACGAAAAATTTATAATAAAATAAGAGATATAGTAGTAACTTTTTGATGATATTTTTCTCCAAAAAGTAGGAGAGAAAAATAAAGCAGAGATAATAAGGTGTGGAGCACAAAGACATTTAATGTAAATAATAAATTATGTGAGGATATTTGTTATATATTAACTTTCCATTTTGGGAAGTGACCTATTAAAATGAGACGTCCAAATAATGAAACATGACATATTGAATTGGGACGGAGGGAATAATAAGATATAAAAAAAGGGTAAAAAAAATTATAATTTACAAATAAACCTTCATTTGTATTATAACTACAAAATTATCACTCAATTTTAAAATCAATTTTTTAGTATATATATAAAATTTAAACGTTACAATAACATTACCTCCTTTTAATTTGTTGCACAATTAGCACCCTCTCTGTATTAATTTTATTTATCCTACCTATAAACCCATATCAAACAGGTCCTCAATTTTTTATAATAATTGTGCAACCACACTTCGGCGATGCTTGTTCCAATGAAGCATGTCACATCAAGAAAAAATTACTAATGTTAATTCTGCAATCAATTGAATAGTAATGATAATATTATACTAATATTCTTAATATCATGTTAGAATTGTGGAAGGGGTGAAATTTCCAATTAACTCTTTTTTAAAAGTAAATGTAGGCCATTAAGTAGGTAGGTGTGATTCTTGAAAGCCTAAACCATGATGAAAGTGTTTGTGTTTTTGTCGTTACACTTTGTGTATTCTTAGTTTAAAATTAGGGTACCCTTTTGAGTTATGAGCAATTGAAGGAAATGCAAAAATGCTTAGAAAAGAATACTCAAAACAACTTTTTCACACCTTCTATAATAATGCATTTCCAATTTTGGAAATGGTTTATTTTTCAAAAGATTTTGCTAAAATGATGCTTACATATTTATTTTCTTTATTTCTTCTTTTGCTTACTATTTACTCAAAAGATTGCATCTCACACCTTAAGATATGTGGTTTTGCCTTTTTCTTCTCCCTTTTTTTTAAATATTGAAAACGATTAAAGGGACTTCTTTTCTTCTTCCTCATTTTTTATTAATGATTTTAACCCTTTTCTTAAAGCCATTGTCTTTAACCAAAATTTGAGTATAGTTCGTGTGGTTTGTGTATTTATAGGCAAAAATCAAAATTTAAGTATAGTTCGTGTATTTATAGGCAATTAACCCTTTTCTTAAAGCCATTGTCTTCCTCTACATTAAAAAGAAGAAACAAATGCGAAATTATTTATGAGATTATATCATATAAGAAAGTTTTCTTTATATATATAATAATGCATTTTTTCTATTAATATTTCTTATGTATTATATATAATAATAATTTTTTATAATGAGATCATAACTTATATATATGACAATAAATAATTAAGATTGATTTCTAATCAACTTTAAGGAAAACATTTGATCATCTACCAAATATTTAAATTGTTATAAATGGACTTAATTAATGGGCCTGTCAATGATGTACAAGGATTGACTGGAGAAGTTTGGTAAAATATAGTAAATTAAACCAACTCACATTTATTTGAAAAATATTGCAATCAAAACAATATATTGGTTTGATAGTGCCGATTCAATTACTCAACCGTCAAAGTTTGACAA
This sequence comes from Salvia miltiorrhiza, assembly GCF_028751815.1. Lineage (NCBI taxonomy): Eukaryota > Viridiplantae > Streptophyta > Magnoliopsida > Lamiales > Lamiaceae > Salvia > Salvia miltiorrhiza. The sequence goes on from NC_080393.1 coordinate 2,404,880, forward strand.
TCAAATTAATAATAACTGAGAGGAAAATTTAAAATGTGGGCTTCAAAAATTCTCAATTAATAGTAATAAATCTAACCTTTTAATAAATATCTAAATCTTAATTTTAAACTCGTGCCAAAAACTAGAATTTTAATGTGTTCATAGACATAAGTTCACATCGTTTGAATATTCCTTTGGGGACAGATTATAACATTATTTGAAACACTTTAAAGTTGTGTTTAGTTTACAACAAGCTAGGTACAAACCCTTCATCTTCAATATGCTGACGACACCGTTTTTTTGGCTCCGGGAAATGCAGAGAACGCATGGGCTTTGAGGAGCATTCTTAAACTCTTTGAGTCTCTCTCAGGACTTAAAGTTAATTTCGACAAGAGCAACATTTTTGGTGTTGGAATCCAAAGTCCTGTGGGAGATCATTTGGCATCCATTCTCAAGTGTAAAGTTGGAGCTCTTCCAACTAAATACTTGGGGATTATGATCGGTACTCGCCTCACCCGAGTAAATGATTGGAGGTATCTCGTCGACAAGCTGAAGAGAAAAATCTACAGATGGAAAAATCGAAAGTTCTCGTTTGCCGGAAGAATTACAATGCTCAGATCGGTTATGTTGGCTATCCCAATTTACCAGTTCTCGTTTTCAATTCTTCCTAAGAAAGTCTTGGCCGAGCTCCGAAGTATGATGTGTAATTTTCTTTGGGGATGAGGGGATTCGGAGGCTAGAAAGACCCACTGGATTAGATGGGAGGTTTTGTGCAATGATATTCGGAAGGGAGGTCTTGGGTTCAAAGATTTGGGGAGTTTCAATCAGGCTCTCATGGTTAAGTGGGTGTGGAGATTTCTAACCGACAGAAACTCTTTGTGGGCACGAGTCATTAGAGCGTGTTATGGGGAGATTGAGTGGGACGATGGGGGCTTCAGAATGTCAAGTCCTATTAAGAAAAAAACGGGGTGGTGGAAGAAAATCGTTGAAGTGTGTGGGGGGGGAGGGAGGAAAATGGTTCAAAGAGTGTTTGGATATGCAGATTGGAGAAGGTGATTTCTTCAAATTTTGGGATCACTGTTGGGTTGGGGGAAAAAAGTTGAGCGAAAGATTTCCTAGGCTGTATCGCCTTTGTAAAAATCAGGACGGGTTTATTTCCAATATGGGAGAATGGTTGGGGGAAGTGTGGGAATGGAAGTTGGAGTGGAATCGAGAATTGAGGGAGAGAGAAAGAGCACAGGCCGATGAGCTGTTGTCCTCTATCAAGGAAATCAATCTTCATGCAGGAATGAAAGACTGTTGGAGGTGGAAACATACTCCCAACGGCTTGTTTTCAGTAAATTCAGCATACAAAGCATTCCGACAAGCAAGATCGGAGAATGGGACTAATTGTGAGCAAATGGATTTCAAGAAACTGTGGAAGGCTCCAGCTCCTCACAAGATGAAAACAACAGCTTGGAGGATTCTTAAAGGAAGAATGGCGACGTGTGATAACCTCATCCGAAGAAACATTTTGGCCGCTAATTCGAACTCCGACTGCATTCTCTGTAAGTCGCAGCTGGAGGACCTGAATCATCTTTTCTTCTCCTGTCAGATTACTTGTGATCTTTGGAAAGAAATTTTATCCTGGATAGGTATTCAGACGGCAATGCAACGCACGGCAAAGGAGAACTTCCTTGCTTTTTCTAATCTTGGGGACAAGGTAGATTTTCATTTTATGGCTTGTGTTTGGATCTGTGTGGTGTGGTGTATTTGGAAAGCAAGGAATGATTGTATCTTTAGCCAAGCGTCATGGAACATATCCAAAGTGGTTACCGAGATCAAGACAAGAACGTGGAGCTGGACGCAAGTGTATAAACAGATGCCACAGTCTTTGGACTTAAAATCTTGGATGATTAAGCCTAAGGTGATTGAGTGAACTCCTGTTTGCTCCTGAACGGGAGTGTTTGATTTGGCTTCTGAGGTTTGTTGTTATGGTTTTTCTTTGCTGAAGCTTGTTGTTGGTGTTTTTGGTTTGTTGGGTTGTAGACTTTGGTACTACTGGTACCACCCTCTGATTTTTATAAAACTCCCTTTTCTCTGATAAAAAAAAAATTTATGTCATTTATATATAAATGGACAATTACATTTTACGAATTTCGTGTATCAAGTATCAACAATCAAAGAAATAATATTAATGTATATGTAATTTTATGAGCAACACTTAGTATTTATGTCAAATTCATAGATTGAAAAAAATTATTAAAATAAAATTTTATTAAAAAGGAAAACGAAAAACCCTTGAAAGGACAAGAAGCAGACTAAGGGTCGAGCCTCATTAAAACCTCACTAAGGAAAACTTTGGAGGGAAAAGCCTTAGCTAGGAAAAAGAGTACTCGTCTAAAGAACAATGTTAACGAGCTGAGTTGGGGCTATTTCAGAAACTCCGCCCGAACCATCGCCCCTAAATAACCCCGGCTCGTTAACAGAAAACAGCAAATGCCAAGAAAAACACCAAAAAGCCGAAAAAACACAGAAACAAGCAACCAAATCCAAGCCATAGAAACGCCATAGATTGAAAAAAATAATTTACGAATTTCGTACATGAATAATCAATGCCATGATACGATAGCATGTGATACTTAATTGAACGAATTGAATATAATCATTTTTCACTGTCTCCAAATTGTTACAGTTGTGCTATTATCATACTTTAAACATAATTTATATATCCTTACCTTTTAATTTACGTTTAAACTTTCAATTAACTTGTAATAATAATAATAATAATAATAATAATATTTTTACAATAAATAAATAAATAATCAGACAATACATATCTCTCTCGGTCTCTCTCACACATATATATTAAAAGCTGTTAAATGTTACATAGTAGCAAAAAAATATAAATATAAAATAATTAACATAATTAAGTATAATATATATATAATATTCAGATTACTAAAATATAATATCAATATCTTATATTAATTCCTTTTTGTACTAAATTTGGCATGTTAACAATAATAATACACTAATCTTTCGATTTTTTTTTTATATTTTTACAATAAATAAATAAATAATCAGACAATACATATCTCTCTCGGTCTCTCTCACACATATATATTAAAAGCTGTTAAATGTTACATAGTAGCAAAAAAATATAAATATAAAATAATTAACATAATTAAGTATAATATATATATAATATTCAGATTACTAAAATATAATATCAATATCTTATATTAATTCCTTTTTGTACTAAATTTGGCATGTTAACAATAATAATACACTAATCTTTCGATTTTTTTTTTTTTTTTTTTTTTGTCGGACAAAGTCATGTTAGATGTTAGAAATTAGTTCCCCATCCACTCCAAGAACCACCTTATCTCTCCATTCACCAAATCCACCTTATATCTCCAATCTCCAATTCGCTCCCAAGAGGGATCGAACCCGGGTCACTTCACTTAAGTAAGGACCCGGTGGCCAGTGGGCTAAGCCCCTGGTTGATCACGAAAGCACGTGAGAATTACGATTGATTTGATTAAAGTCGCAAAAAGTAGTCATTGTTTTCAATCTGCAAGGATTATATATTTGTTTATTTAATTTTGGCAAAAGTCGTCTTTTCAAATTGTGATTTTATCGTTTTGCTACGAGAACATGCCCTATTTAATAAAAATATAGTATATATGTAAATCCAAAAAGCATATTTCCGAAAGAAAAAAAAAAAAAAGTTAGTGTGCATAGTAAAATGAGCAAGAGTCATGGGAAGCATAATTGTGCATATCCACGGGTGTACGGATGTGTTTGGATCAAGAAATATCTCATCTCTAACATTTACTACTACTATTCTTTTCTATTTATGACGCAAATCCATATAATTATAATCTGCACTTTTTTGGGTTTGTTTTGTGTGTATGGTCTATTTTACCCTTTAAGTTAAATTTAGGATTTAAATATTTGCACCATACTTATATAGCATGGATTTGGAAGAAAAAAGGTTATATATATATATATCCAAGGGGGAGTCTAGTTTCAAGAGGTATATGTTAGATAATGCCTTATATTCGGATTAGAGTACAATTAAATATAAACAAATTATTATTCCATTTGTCCACTGGATGAGTATTCATTTGTGGGAAACGGATTTTAAGAAATTGATTAAGTGTGTGAGTGAAATAAGAGTTTTATTTTTATTGTGAATGGATTGTGTGGGGTACATTTATCATAAAAGGAAATGAACATTCATTTGATGGATGGATCAGAAAGAAAATTGATTAAGTGTGTGAGTGAAATAAGAGTTTCATTTTTATTGTGAATGGATTGTGTGGGGTACATTTATCATAAAAGGAAATGAACATTCATTTGATGGACGGACCAGAAAGAAAATATGAATACTCATTTGATGGACGAATGAGTAATATACAGATCAAATTTGGATACGAATAGCGTTTAATAAATTTTGATTCGTCAAACAATGTGAGATGTGCACGTTAAAGGAAATTCATATGACATATTGAAAATATCCTTATTGATAATTGGACACTTGTACTACTTCAGTCCATAAAGCATCTTCTTTAAAGTATTAGACGTGAGTTTTAAGAAAAATTAGTTGTGTATTTGATAAGTAGTGAAAAAGCGCCACAATTTAGAAAAATATAGTGATAGTTTGTGAATTTATGTGAATTCATTAGCGCCAATATATGAAAATATTGAGGGTAATAGTTAATGCTATTATGTCCAGAAAAAAGAGTAGAAAGATGTTTTGCGAACCAACGAAAAATAAAAATTAAGGAGATATTTTTTGAACATAAAGTATATTAAATGGGTGCATGTAAAAATAAAAGATATTAAGAGTAAATAAAACCTTGAGAATTATTTATGCATCCTTAAAAAAAAATTACTACTATAAAGAAGGATGCAAATAAATCTTCAACTTTCTTCAAGAAGGATGCAGATAAAAGAATTTTTTGAAGAGTGTTCATCATATAATTTGAATTAGGTTAGATTTTATGTCGGTTACATGTTGATATCATGCTCGTGTCACACACTAAGGTATTTAAGTACTATTTGTATTCATTTATTTTTCACTTTACACCAATTAAACACACATTTGGAAAAAGATGTCAAGCACTCAATAATGTGAACTATTCATTTTTATTTGTACCACTACTAGTAATTATCGTTGCTCTATTAATAAATAGGTCAAAAGAGTGAAAATTTATGTCCAAACTAGACCTCACCAAAATAAATAAATAAATAAAATAAACAAATCATACTAGGTTAGGGGAAAAACACAAAATAAAATTTGTGATTGAATCTTAAATAGTGTATATAGTAGTGTAGTTTGCCATTTATGCACTAACACAACATGTGAAAGGCATTGGTGAAAAAAAACCTCTTCTTCTATAATCAAAGGACTCTCAAATCTTACTCAAAGCAACCCTAAAATTTAGGATCCATCAATGTAAAACTCAATCTAGGAAACCCAAGATTTGGGATTGGGATTTTATTGAAGCAAATTTGTGAATAGATGAAAATGTTGCAGAAAAGGTCAAATTCGAAATGTGCACATAGGCAGCCTAAGTGGGATGGTCCCTTTTTTGAGAATGACACATTTCTTCTCACATCATGTACATGTCACTTGTCAATAATATTTTGCTATATGCCAACTTTTATGCATCATTTCAAGATTTTATTGTCTAGTCATTTTGCAGAGATATATGTATCATTGTCTAGATCTTAGTACAATGATATAATGAGTGAATTTTCACCCTTCATTCTATAGTAGTATTTCTTTATTATCATGGCGCGGTCCAACTATGTGCCCGAACCGATATTTGGGATGTCGATACAGTTCGAAACCGATGAATTGGCCCAATATCAAGTGGGTTGCCCCAGTCGACATCCTCGTCCATTTGCTCATACACATGCGAATCCGATCCGACTATGTGTCCGAACCGATATTTGGGATGTCAATACAGTTCGAAACTGATGAAGTGGGTTGACCCGGTCAACATCCTCGGGTGAGATACATCGGATGCAATATTTATTGTCTTTTTGCTCATACACATGCGAATCCGCTAAACCGTGGGCCCCAGTGCTCATGAAGCAAAACACATACAAGAAACTTGAGGAATTCAAGCAATGTGCAGTAAATAATGAAGGAGATGAACCTAAACCGGTAGTGACAAACAACATGCAATACTCAATGGTCCCCCAAGAATACAAGAATACAAGAAAACAAAAAGTTGTATTAATTGCTGAGACCAATTTTGTAATTTTGTGTTCAGAAGAAACATGGGTCTCAAGGCCCCCCCAGCCATAGTTTAACAGAGGCCAGTTTTTGTATCTGCGGTTGCTAACTTCTATGGCAAAACACTCTTTTCCAACACAGCTTTTTTTGGCTGTTTGGAAGGGGTGAGTGATTGAGGCATTATTGACAGCTATTGCTGTCCGACTACGAGTGGAAAGGCAGTGAAGTTCTTATCATGGGATGCTTCCGTACGGTTCATGACGCAGTGCCTAGTATCCATCGTTAATAACTAGGACTATTAGGGTATCTAACGCCGCTTGCTCGCATAAGATTTCCCTAAATCCTCTGTTTCTTGCCTTCTTAAGTAGACGGACTTAGAATGTCGTCAAGGTGAAAGATCCTAGAGCTAAGAAAAGAGCAGGACACGAAGAACTAGATAGAGCATGATAATAGTTCAGAATCAAGAACATAAATTGCCCGTGTCGTGTGTGGAGGCAGGCAGAAAACAAAAGAAGGATAATATTCAAGAATATAACAAAATGTGTAAGGCAAACTATATGAATGACTATTTAGTGTACACATATGTCGATATTTCTAACAAACAAGACGGCAACGACCCTGTTGGAGAGATTTCAGATATGTATAGTATAAATAATCCTGGATTAGAGTGCAGAAAAGAAAAATGAACCATGGATGGATATTGACAGTTGCACAAAAACTTAAAATATACTAACATAGAATGGCTTGGTCGTTAGAATGCATTATCTTGCAATTGCGGCCTTTCAGTGATCCATATTATCAATCCTGATTTCAAGGAGCGCCTCAATGATTTCTCGGCAAATGGGGCATTTGTTCGACTGAAGTCTCAGTGCCTTCGCACAGCTGCTGCACATACACTGGAATACGGAAAAAAGAAAAATCAATTATCATGAGTATAGTAAAAAAAAGAAAAAATTGGAAATGTATTAATAAGGGAAAGGGAGCACCAATACAATTAAAATCAAACAAACACAGAATACAAGTCCTTTTTCTTAATAAACAAACGGATTTTCAGAAGAAACGAACAAATGATTATTAGCTCGCCCAGGGTTATTTCTGGAAATATAGAAATATTCATCAGCAAGGTTCGATAAGGAGATGATTGAGCTTTGAATAAATAATTTAGAATCTTTCCTCACCATATGTCTGCAGGGAAGCAATGCGATATCCTTCGGTTCAGTCATGCAAACAACACACTCTTTTCCTGATCCACTGTCGCTGAAACCCGGGCCAGATTTTCCTAACCCGTATATCTCTCGCAGCTCATAGCAAGTATCATCGGTCCAGAGCAACTGCCTGACAACCTTAGGTGTAAATTGTCCCTCGTGATTTTTGGGCAGAACCACTTGAGTTATCTGCATCTGAGGCAACGTATGTGCCAAAAGATAGCTTCTATCATCAACTATGTAAGGAGTTATGCAAGTATCAGCCGATATAACAATCGGAAACACATCATCTCTGGAGGACGGATTCGACAAATCATCCAATGCAAAATACCGTAAGTCGATGCCAGTTCCTGAAGGCTGACGAAATTCCTGGTGAAGTCCTTTCCTGAAAGGAATTTTGATGGGAACATATGTTTCTGGAAATAAGGGGACAACTCTGCGGTCGGCCTCTTCTTTGGCGAAGTAATATATCGTGATGCTGTTATAGAAAGCATGGCGATTAGAGAAGCGCTCAAAATGTAAGAATATTGGCTCGTAAGTACAAGAGTATGCACGATCTGCACTAAATTGTTTAGCCTTTGAAGCCTGCGGCAAATTATGAGAAACCTCTGTTGCTCATATAACATACCAGAACAAAGACACTATAAAATTGTCATGCCAGAATGGTGCAATCAAAGAGAAAATTGACTCTTTCAAAGGATCATTCAAGAAGTAAAAAACAGCAGAAGTTGGAAGTTCAATCACTCTTTCCAACCACAATCCACCGTTAGAAATTATACAGTATGTTTTACCGGGCAAGTTAGACAGATGATTAAAATGCATCGGCAATTCATTGTGAACCAATTTCCATTTTCTTTAATTTAGAGAGAAATAGTGACGAGAGATCTTCTGAATGAATAATAGGATGTGAGTGTCTATGTATTTTAGTAATTTCTTGTAAATATTATTGTTGATGTGGTATGCTTGTGAAGTTTTTGACATGAAAATTGAGAGAGTGATGTAGTATGTGTTGTATCTATATATACAAACAAAAACTCATCTAATTTCTTTATTTAATACTGTTAATTTATATAAAAAAAATCATCTACAAATTCAAGTGTATACTCGTGAATTTACATACTTATGTATTTTTACATATATATACTACATATGCACATATGTATTTGCGTATATTAATATAGGGATGAGATTAGGTAGCAATTCCCCTGTTGGGAACTATGAACTATGAGATGTACAAAGTTTTTCTTTATGATAATGCTTTTTTATTAATACAACAATGCTTCTTCTTATGACATTTATAGATCATACAAAGATCAATGGTTCGGATTGGTTGCTAGTCCCTAAGTTGGGAAAGTTTTTATTTGACCCTCCTCTAGATAGTGATAATTTTTTTATGAATAGAGATGTGACTAACTAGTGTAGAAATGAGATGGGTCGGTTGTTTTTATAGGGATTCACAATCAGTAAAAAAAAATTAACCGAGATAAAGAAACAAATGGATTGCTCACAATCAGTCACACAGTATTCATATAAATTATATTCTACCATGTTCTCTAACAGAGTATTTTATAACAGGTCAGATTTACAGAATTCGACCCGAAACCAATTATGATGTAACAGCAGCAACATAAACTGTTCCAGTCTGAAAAGGCCACCACAAAGAAAAGAGAACATCAATCAGTCCTCTGCCCTTCTAACTCTATTTTTTGAAATATGTGTCGAGGAATATAAGCACACGAGAACTGCATGCAGAATGCAAGGACTACTCGTTCTAAAGTTTAATACGAAACAGTACATGCCTGCTTTTTATAAGAAGCATACTTCAAAGCATTATAGTGCATTCAGGCACTCATGCCAATTATACCTATACCTAAATTTATAAATTGGATTCTGCAAATCTCTAGACATGCAATCAAAAGGTAAACAAAGCATGACGAAGGAAAGAAAGCAGGGAAATCTACATTAAAGTTATATAGGCAACAAAAATTCATAAAATGTAACATATTATCTTCGTATAAAAATGTAGATGATGCGAGTTCTGCTAACTAAAATATACTAATACAATGGTGTAACTCACACTCCGGAGGAACTTATGATGTTCGACTTTGTTACCTAAACGGAACCTTTTTTTGTCAGTTGGGGGAGGGGGATTGAACCCTGTTCTCTTAGCTACACACAAGTGAGAAATACCACTAAGTTGCAAAGGTTTGTTTCACCTAAACCAAACTTCTAACTTCAGCACATGCACACATATCACCTTTCTCAAAGCTTAATATGCAATTTGAGGCCAAATGCACAACTAATTATACATAACAGAGAAAGACAAAATGAACTTTCAAGTAGTTAAAAGTAAAAGATGAAATCATCTCTTAATTTGCAACAAGTAAATATAATGTATTCAAGAAAAGCAAAATGGAAACAGGACAAAGAACTCCACCACTTATGTCATATGTATGATCAGAGGGAAGCAGTGGCAACTCAAATTTCCTTTGAACACCAGTACTAAATCAAACATCTAAGTGGATAATCTTATAATGCCGCATCCCAGTGATTAGAAATAGATGATGTTTAGAAAGTTGAGTAGTTAAGCATTTCGCAAGGGGAACACTGCCACAATTATCCTAAAAAAGATTCGAACTTACGCATTATTGATCATGTATACAACAAGATACCAATGCCAAATCTCACAGACCACCCTCCCTCCCTCTCCTGTCCCCATGAAGGCTCAAGCCTATTATAACCACCAAATTCACCTTGACGCCTTTTCTATCTCAAGGCAATATTCAAATAACTCATAATACAGCCATCGACATACATTCACATACGCTAGTAGTGTGGGCTACCACACACTACTTCCCTTATTATAAACCTAAAAGTTTCCTGTTACATGTAAAACTGTAACTTATATCCAAAAAAGTCAATTTCACTCATATATGTAGCATGATTTACTGAATCGGAACATTCAACAAGCTTGAAGATCCTTGAATCAAACATAACCCTCGCAGGACTTCCCAGACAACTGCATAACTACTTCGACGACATTAATAATCAGACAACAAGCTTTCTAGTTGCTACTTGGCTGAACAAAATGCCTAATCCCCTCATAAGCATATCGAGCAATGCAATTCAATCCACAGTAGAACTTAATCCAAATTTGACATGCATAATGCATTCAAAATCGATATCAGTTCAATTTTGCTTGCAGCTAACCTAACACAGCAAACTAAGCATACACTACGCGATCAAACAACAACAACAACAAAAAAAATCACAACTTTTGCACAAAAACACAAGTATCAATTACCCAAAAATCTCACCTTCCATCAAGCAAAGCATCAAAGACGAAGGAAACCAAGCTGCGATCCGGGTTGAGCTCATCGTTTTCAAGCCTCAAGGTATCCTTATGCACATTGACATCGCTATTGACAACCTTGGTGGGCTTCTGGTCGCCGCAGGGCGGCGCCACCACCCGCGGCGGCGGCTGCAGCTCGAAGGGGCCGAAATAGGGCTGGCCCACGAGAGGGGCGGCGTGGTTGCAGACGGCGTAGGCGTTGGAATTGTAGTAGGGGTAGTAGACGGGGGGCGAAGATGGTTGTTGGTGCACGGGGTAAGGCGAGGGTTGGTGCGCAGGATAAGGGGGGTAGTAGTCCGGGTGGAGGGGTGGGGGGTAGGGGTGGGTGGGGGCTCTCCGGCGAGCGGTGGTGGTGCTGAATGAAATGCCCATTTCGCTCGATTTGGGGAAAGGGGAGAGAGATGCCTCAATTCTTGAAATTGAATGTGAAATTTCATGGCTTTCATTTCCTCAAAATTGTGGCTTTTTAGGGGAAGATTTATGCAATACAAATTTACAATTCGAAAAAAAGAATCAAATATTACAGGTGTCAATCTATAAACCAGCGCTTGGGCTTTAAATTCTATATATTGAGAGAGGGAGCTCTGCTTTTTCTTTTCTAGGTGCGATTAAGAATTTTATTTTTTTTAGGGAAAGTGGATTAAGACTTTAATTGTGATGATTACGATAATCTAATACTAAATTTCATGTCCGTCTGTACCGCACCCTTAAGAGTAGGAGTAGCTGTTGCCAAGTAAAGAAAACTTGGAGTAATAAATTAATAAGATAATACTCCCTCCGTTCCACGAATCTTGACACGTTTGGTTTCGGCACGGGAATTAAGTAATTGTAGATTAGTGTTATAAGTGTGTAGTTAATAAAGTATAAAAGTGATAAAGTAGGAGAGAGAAGTTACCTCATTTAGAAATGTGTCAAGATTCGTGGGACGATTCAAAAAAAAACGTGTCAAGATTCGTGGGACGTGGGACGGAGGGAATAGTACTTTTGAATACAATCGGGTGTACCATATAACCGGGTCGCAGCACCCTCATTTAAACCTCAACTCGCATCTTGATTTGAACTCGAATTTTGATCTGAACCTTATAAATAACATTATTTTGGATGTGGATCAACTCGATTGTACGAGTATACCTGGTTGAACTCAAAGTTTTTGTGTCCTCAAATAGCTATGTGCTAAACTATAAATAGAGACTACCTTTGTATGATAATTAAAAGTAGGTGTATTTAGAGATAAAATATTTAATTTATGTGTAAAATCAAATTTTGATATTATTAAAAAAAATGTATTTGAACGTAATCACCCCTCAATCCCACCCAACGGACACTTACATATATGCGAAATTTTATGGTAGCTTCGCAATAATGCTTATTAACTTTTGCAACTTTTGTGCATCTCATAATCTCTCTCTTAAATAAATAATTTATTTATAGTGAATCAACATTATAAAATTGATGAAAAAAGAAGCCATGATTTGGTGCATCGATTGAGAATTGGAGAGAGTGCACACATCTTTTTACCAAGTCAAAGATCACACTCTCTTCCACAACCAAAGTAATTATTCAAGCCATAACAAAAGGCATCACTAACAATGTGCTTTCTAAGAGATATTCCCAACGTAATTAAATACATATCAACTTATCATAGTTTTAAGTCTTGTATTTAATTTATAATCAAATGATAATGATAATCATAATAATAATATTAATAATAGAATTGGTGGCTGGGCATTATGCTCAGGTCAAAATTTAAAAGTATAGCATATTTCTTAACCATACATAATGCAAAACCATAAAAATTTAGAGCTGATATATATTTACCCATTTTCAAAAGACAAAAAAACAAAAAAGTCCACTATAGAAGAAAATTATAAAAATTGGTATCTATATTTAACTTGAAATAACAAAATTATTTTTACTTGAATCGCAAATTTTATTGAAATTACAAACTTTGCTCGATAATTGCAAGTCGAGCATTAGTAATAAATACATTAATTGCAAGCTTGACCTCTGCGAGTCGAGCATTAGTGGTAATTAAATACACCAATATTTGACATGTTGGACCATTGAAAGTCGAGCAATCGAGTAATAAATGACCGAGCATTCTTAAAAATGCACTGATGCTTGACATATTCAATCATTGCGAATCGAGCATTAGTGTAAAATGCATTAATGCCCCACGTAAGGATAAATACAAGTAATTATAATTTATATATTTTGTTAAAGATGGTATTTTTTAGATTTTGTCTTTCAAATGAGTATACATCATTTTGCCCCCTAAATTATTCATATTTGTAATATTTAAAAAAATTTAATTTATAAAATTGATGGAATTCCGCCTAAGGTTTGGAGTTGAGACAAATGCACACATTAATTAGACTTCTTTTTTTTTTCAATAGTAAAAATGTATTTCTCTCCAAATTCATCTATTAGTACTGATAAAAAGTAAACATAAATTTGGGCATAGACAAAAATAGGAGATACAAACTTGAATTGCCGAACATAAGTATTCATGAACATTCATTAAATCCTAAGTTACTTTTTTTTGAGGTGACATTAAATCCTAAGTTAAAAACAAAAAATTGTCACTAACAAAAGTATTCAGAACTTACATCTCAAAACCTTTGTTTCCCTCACATTTCATTCAATCCTATAATACACGAGATTTCCCAAAACAACACAGACAAATTACAAAGATAAGAAACAAGAAACTTAAAAAAAAAAAAAAATCCCATCTCACATGAACATGAATAATGTCACACTAAGAAGCAAGAATCCATCAGCATTGCCTAAGGGACTAATTACTCAAACCTAGACCTAACAAACTTATGACCTCGAATTATTCCGGCCACGGTTCACGTCATAAACCCTCGATACAGAAAGAAAGAAAGAAAGACCTCAACAGAAATCCGGCCTCGATTTCTTACGAACCGTAATGCATCCCCTCTGATGATCCCTACAAACTCTGATCTCAGAGCAATCTCTCAAATCCTCGAGACTAATATATTGCTGCTTAAGCATCCTAGAAAAATCACACCCTGCATCATGTATCCAAATATATGGATGGCATGTCTCATCATAGTAGTAAAGTAAATTCTTGACTCCACCACCACCACCCTTAGCCTTTGCAGGCATGTAGGCCTTGTAGATGTTCTTGCTCTTCAACCTCTTCGATGACCCGGCCTTCAACGTGTGAACCTTCTTCAGTATAGACCCGACTCTCACTTGAAGCTCGATGGGCTTCTCCGTGCAGTTCCAGATCCTCGTCCCGGGCCCGGATACCCGCGTGTGATCCCTGCACCCGTTGAAGCAAGAAATCAAGCTCAGATTAGGCATCTTTTGATCCAACTTTTGTGTCAAGGGATCCTAGTTAAATAGGTCAAGAAATGAAGAGATGTGTTTGATGGTGGGGACAACCAACTTCCATTTTGCACAGTTGATCAAGCAAGAAATTTGGTATGCTTTGTCCTTGTTTATTGGGAAGGAAATGAGTGTAGTGGTGTCCATGCCAAAGTGTTCAAAGATGAAAGCCCTAATAGTTCTAGAACGGTGGATGAAATCATTTTCTGCACGTGGAGATGGTTAAAAGCCAAGAATCCAAATCATTTTTATTACTCTTCCTTTGAGTGGATGATGGATCCTGTTAGCTGCTTTCCGATAAAAATTGCTTGAGTCTTGTTCGTTTGTTGGGTGAAGTTTTCGGGTTGGTGATTCTTTGTTTTTTTTTTTTTCTTGCGTTTTGAGATTGGTGTGTTGTTTAGTGACTGTATTTGTACTCTACTTTTTGGGGATGAGTACCGCTGGTACTCTTCCACATTTGTGTTTATTAATGAATTTATTTACTTTTCAAAAAAAAAAAAGCTTTGTTTGATGGGGTTGGATATCATCATTGTGCTCTTGCCTTTATGTTTACTTTTCTTTCTAAGTTGGTGACCTCCAATTACATGAGAGATCCATTCATTATCCAAGTCAACAAGACATCTGATGAAATAAAATACGAGATTGAAACACAGTGTACGCGCTTGTTAATGGTGGTCCAACCCCACCATCCATTAGGTGGGAGTGTAGCAATAAGATTTGTGGCAACTTTTTGAGCTAAGCACAAATTTTCATTGGAATTCAAAGGCAAAAAGGTTGGAAAAAGAAGATCATAAACAAACTTCTTTTAGTGTTGCAAGATACTCTTCCACATTGATAATCAAAACCAAAGTTGGAAGCAATTTCATCAAACTAGGCCAAAATCGATCAACGGTGTTGAACAAGTCGATGTTGCATCGACCAAGAAACCTCGTGTGCTAGTTTCTGACATGAACAACAATGATAGGAAGTGAAATTATTAGGGTTTATTGGACTTGTCTACGACGATCTTAAAGGTACACTTGGAATGAATATCATGTAGCTAAGATTAAAGATTCCGGCTGTACAGATGAATATGAAGCATCTCATAGAGGGGAGGGGGTAATTACAAATGAAAACTAGGAGTAGAGAGAATTTACACGTAATGAGCTAGTGTTCGTGGTTGTCTTGATCGGTATCAATCTTGATTATAAGTGGCTCGTGGAGGTTTACGGAAGGACTGGACATGACAGGCAACGATTGTGACATGGCATCTCCGTCTAGGCATTCCCCGGTTTCAGCCAATGCCTTTTCTAAAGCAGCCTTTGCAACTCTTGTGACGCATATTATCAACACAACTGCAAGCAAAGCAAATCGAGGATATATGAATTTGGTATGATGAAAGATTACTTCTCATGGAGTGTCGTAAAGATAATAACATTGTCATGAGAATGCATTAAAAAAGGTTCGCTAGAATGATCGAGAAACTATAACTATGCATCTAAAGCAGAAGCTTATGACACTCGAGCTTTCTGCCTTATGAAGAGCCTAGGTATCTTTTGCAACTCCATAATTCTACTTGACGAATAACAAGATTCAAAAGCGCCCCAATAACTCAAAGGCCTCATACACACCATCATGCTTCAAATAATTTATGTGATAGCAAACATATCCAAAGGTAAGCACACGTGACAAACAATTAATTTTTGTAACGTAAGAGCTGGTCCGGCATGTCAAATTGAAATGACTAAAATGACTTGAAGCTTACCAGACATCACAAGACCCAGGAAGATAAATGCCTGCATCAAAGTGTAAGAGAATTCTATACATCAGCGAACACGATCTTAGTGCCCAATGTAAAATAAATTTGACTTGCAAACACTCAAATATCATATTCAAGATTAACAAATAATTCTCACAATATGGGAAGCACAATTACAAGGATACGCATAGTTTATGAAAAAGTTTTAGTTAAATTTGTAATGGAGTAGTTTTTAGAGATTAGAATTATAAGTACACATATATAATCATGCCACATATTACAAGCTAGTATGTCCAGGAATTTTTTTACTTTTAAGGCTCATCTCTACTAGTTAGACTAGAATCCAAATGTTCTTTTCCATCGCAAACGAAGGGATCAGGCATTATTCATTATATCATAATTCCCCTGAATACTGCAGTTCATATAACACTAATTTTCTAGAGGCTCGCAATAGCATGCTGGGGTTACATGAAAGACTACCTAATCAAAAATCGATGCTAGTTCATAATTACTTCATCCGACACCTGTGAAGGGTTCATCATAGGAGATTTGATGCTAATCCTACTAACATGATGATTTCAAACCAATCCAAATCTTCAGTAACAATTTTGGACATAAGACCAAACAAAAGAATATCTTCAAAAATATTTTCAGACAGAACTGAAGCATTACCCATCGGGTTTTCGAGAATTCATGCCATCCATGAGTTACATCCGAAAGATCCTTTAATGTCGTTCCCACATACACCAATGCAAAAGTGATCGGCTGCAAAAGGATGAGAATGGACACAAGTGAATATAAATAATCATGCATGCAAAAATACAAGTGAACGGAATTTTCAGGTCTTTAATGCTGTGAATATGGAATCGCTAATGCAGATTTACATACCATCATGCCCAACCATGACGCTAGCATGTAATGAGCAATAGGTACTGGAGTCACAGACAAGAGGTAGTTCAACATGTTGAAGGGAAGTAGAGGAACAAGCCGGAGCAACAACACAATCTGCATGTACAAGTCCGAATCAGTACAATACGAATCTGTATTTATCAGATATTTACTCGAGCAAAAGTATCAAATCCGACTATTAATAAGAAGCAGGTCCAGCACCAGCTCAGGAAATCAAGAATAAGATTCTAAACTGACAATAAACACAAACCTTAAACCCTGATCTCTCGATTGCAATTGCAACTGCTCGGAACTTGGGATAATCTTTTAACTTGGAAATAACAAAGGATCTTCCTATCTGTTTGCAGTCGAAAGGCACAAACAGAAAGTAGCAATGAGCATCTAGTAGGAAATCTCCCTCCACTTTCTCAAGGTAAAAACATCACAACTATTAAGGTAAAGATGCTTCTTATGCTTGAACGTTGAACACATAAACTAAACAAAAATTATTCTATTAGAATAGAGAAACTTACTGTTCGCCCAAGAAGAAATGCAGCCCCAGCGCCCAATGTTGCACCGATGGAATCAGCAAAAAATCCAATAGGCAAGCCAAAGAGATATCCACCACCAAGCTGAAAAACATAATAAATCGTCAGCTCAATCAGCAAAGCTAAGATCAGAAGGGTCAGCCTATTCCAGCATATTATAAAACAATTTTCTTTAAAACGTTGGATGGCACAAGACGAAAATAAATTAAAACCAAGAGGCAGAGAGTAATAAAGCTTTAAATGATGTGCCACGAAACCAAGTTGGCTAGTATTAACAAATATAAATCCGTACTTCAGGATACTGAGCATAAAACATCTACCAACTCATATAATGTTCAAATAAATGGATAACAGGAAGAAAATTTACTTAGTATTATCTCATACCAGCAAACTCATTCTTTAAAACTAGCAATTGTGAATAAGAGCTTATAATTGGACAACAGAATAAAATACTAACTATCACAGATGCTAATCCTCACCGTCAGTATAGAAGCTGGAACAGCCAACACCGTTAAAGGAATGTATGCAATAGCCCTGCAATGCAAATTCACAACCAACGGGCGACCCAAATCAACATGTAGATTGAAAGTTCTCAAGCATTTTTACAGAAATTAATCATACATATTCAGGCACGAAATAAATAAAAAATGTAACCAACACGAGCAAATGAAAAAACAGCACTTACAGCACTAGGGGACCCCAAGCACCAAGATCTTGCTCTATCCATACTAAGAAATCTTTTAGAATCTGGTAAAGAAACAAAACGAGTAAAACCAGTGTCGATTAATACCATATAAATGACAAAATCTCATACTTCCAACGCGCGTTCGAACGAAAGGTTGTTGCTACATTTGGAAGCACACAGTATCAGTACAAACAAAACAATTTGCCGCATTCCAACTAGACAGCTCTCAAATCTTTCCACTTCATAGGAAAACCTATATAGAGGCTTTTAACTAGCTGGCATTGACATGGTTGGCTCACTGATCCTGATCTACTTAGCATTTCTTGACAACAAAATCAATCCAAGAAAAAAACCAAACATCATGAATTACGCTAAAGGCAATCAAGATTCCCCACATTACACATCATCGACAGCAGTTCAAACATAACCCCTAAATAAGCGGAATCAAGCGAACTAAAAGATACTGAAATCATTAATAATAAATAGATAAATGAAAAGGAAGTCAACCTTATCGACAGGGAGAGTGAAGCAAGCAACTAAAATAGCCCCAATCAGCAGGAGAAGTAGCGAAATCTTCAACAGCGAAACCCAACTGAATTTGAACGCCATAGTTACCGATTGCGGCGAGAAAAATAAGATCTTTCTGCGCCACGGCCGGCACTCTTCGTCGTCTGGGTCCTCCGATAGAGCTTGCTTCAATGCCAAGCGAGGCCGCAAATTTATTCCCCCTAAATTTGCCAGATTGATTGAATTGGGGGGATTGAATGAAATTGAGAAGAAATCAGAGGATTCTCGACCACTTAGCGAGTAACAAACTTTTCAAAAACGATGAACACGATGAGGATTTATCCCATTTGTGTGAAAGATTGTAGAGGTTTTAGTTTTACACAGAATGATCCTTTGATCTTTGTGGGTGTGATGTGAAAAAAATGGTTGTTTGCAGTTGGGCAAATTTATGGTTTTTGTCGTCAAACAAATTCTTTATTTTCTGTTTTGACTGTGTTATGTAGCTACTAAGATACGAAACACGATGCACCGACTTTACACATAAAAATGACTTTCATTTTTATAAAAAATTATAGCATTTGTAATCTGCACAAGAATTTTTTTTATATTTATATTAAATTGATATCGACTAAATTATTATATTTATAAATATAATAAAATATTAATTTTTGAAAATATTTGAAATGAATATTGAAAAAATTTAAAAATTAAAAATTGAAAAAATATACTTATTTAGAAAAACGATGAGAGATGGGAGAATTTTTAAAAATTTTAATCTTTAAATAAATATAACTTTTACATTTTCAATCAAATATTTACTTAAAACATATAGTAGTTAAAGCTCTTATCGTGATATTTAATTTGATATGTGTATTAAATATTTTATAAATAATGGAATTTTACAATTAAAAAAATAAAAACAAAAAAGAAATAAGAAGATTAAAAAAAATGAAAAGGGAAAACATAGTTTACAAATAAACCTTCAGTTTTAATGTTTTATTATAACTACAAAATAGTCACTCAATTTTAAGATCAATTTGAAATTAATTTCAAATTAAAATCTTGGCTTTAAAATTTAGTATAGATATTATCACTTTTATTCAGAATATTTTTACGATAGACTCGACTTGATATTTAAGTAATTAATAATTTTACTACTGGATCAATGCACGCACATAATAATTAGTACTATTATTTTTGTTTATAAGAATTATGAAGTCACTTTGATCCATGCAGATAATGAATGGCGCAAACAAGTTTTAAGGAAATACCAGTAATGATTACCAATTTAAGATAAGAAAAGGCAAAAAATATATATATATGCACTCATTTTTTGCATATGAATAAAGTAAATAAATTAATAAATTGTGAAAGTTTGAAATCATCCCCAAATATATTTATAAATAAAAACATCTTTTAAATAAGTGTCTCATTTTATAATTTTATAAAAAATAATGTCAGAGTTTCTACTTCATTCCTTTTCTCAATGTAAATTCTTCAATTATTTTATCATACAACAATTAGGATATAAAAGAAAAACTATTCACTTTCATAACCATCATCATGTACGAGTTCTTTTTAATGTACGCTAAGGGAAAAGGGTCAAACCCAATATATGTGGGCTAATAGCCCAAAAAATAAATTAATGGCCCAAGAAAAAAATTTTGGGCTAAATAAAAAGTACTATGAAAATTACAAATTCGATAAATATTGCGTTGTTGAGAGGAAAAACCTTCTATTTGTGTTTCTCTCTCTCTATGAAGTCTTCATAAAGTAGAACATTTTCAACTAATTTCTACTCTACTACTTAATCTTACTTCAAAGCTAGATAAAAAAAACCTTCAAACACAATCAAAATTCCACAAACTGGTCAACAAAAGCATCTTCTTCCCCAAAATAGTCAAGAATTTCATAAATTTATAGAACATAATTCAAAATTTACTAAATACTAACACTCCTTCAACTCTATGATATACACTATAACTGATGATTCAAAAATGAACAAATACAAAACAATGCACAAATTATGTGCAAATTCACCTCACACATAGTGCATTGATCAAGACATGGCCAAGCATTAGGTCAACAAAGTATTGGTGCCCAATGAGGCCATCCCTCCACCTCCCCTTGCGCGGGGCGCGGCCGTAGTGGACCCCGTCGTTGCACCGGTTGTCGTAGTGCCACGGATAGGTCAGGTCAAAATCATCGATCACCCTATCGAGCACCTCGTGCCGCCTCAGCTTCTCCAACACCACACCATTGAAGGCCTCCATCTTGTGAGGGTTGAAGGCCATCCTCCGAGCATAGCCCCCCGTTGCCACGGTGGTCCTATACACGACCTCAGGCGGGGCCACCCCTCTCCCCCGCACCCCCTCCTTCACCCCTGCCCAAAACAGAGCAGCATACTCTGCCCCTCGGGCAAACTGCCTGAGGTTCGGCCAGTGCACGCCATCGTGTAGGCCGGAGTTCATGATCACAGTGTCCGGGACTACATCTCGAGAGAAGTAGCCCTCCAACGCCTCCCTATACCCTGCATCCATCAACGAGCCCAACCCCTCGTAGTTCTGAGTGTGGTTGTGATGCCCGTTGAAGATGCTCGTGAACCTCACCACCTGGGACGGATCCCTCGGATTGGTGATGTTCTGATCAAACACACGAGCCACGGAGGCAACATCAACGCCCAACACGAAGTTGAGGATGTTCCTGATCGTATCACAATGGTTGGAATCCCCCCACCAGAAGATCCAACGCTTGTTCAAACAACTCCAAGCATCCTCACCACCAAACAACTTAAACGAGCAATGAGCTGAATACACCCAACCATTGCTCTCTAGCAGCCCTAATGAGCCATCACACCATGGCCTGTGGCATGAAGAACTCGACTCTAGGCACCTATACCTCCCATCCCGGCTAATCACACAGCTATCGTTCCCACCATGTCGAATCCAACGACCAGACCACACACCCCTAACATAATCAGCCCCCCTGCATTGCCCTATCTCAGGCAACTGAGCTGCAGAGCTCAAGAACCTGATTGGAACCACGCGAAGAACCTTATCAAACGCGAATCTCTCGGGTGAGAACTTCAAACCCTCATAGTGCCTAAACAAGAGGATGATGGTCAAATTGTAGTCCCCTGCAAAATCAGGGTGAACTTGAAGGGAAAATGAGTAGCTACCATTTCCCAAATCCTTGATTGGAGGCCTAGCCTTCCATCTCTCACCCGAAAGATCGGTCTCGAAATAGTCACCCCCCAAGCAATGTGGCAACCCTAGATGATCCAATGTGTGGAACACAAACTCATGGACATCACCACTCGAGAGATGGATTTCCCCATCACCATCTAAATTAGGAATCTTGATTCCCACAGTTCTTGAATCCTTGCAAGGCTCGCCACCGGGAGCTAACCACCTTGCAAGAAGGTTGGATGTGTAGTTCGCCTCAAACTCGGCAGAAATCCAAGAGAAAGTTTCAAGATTTTTGATGGGTTTTGGTAAAGTTTGAAGGGTTGTGTGTGGATCAGCTGAAATGTTGGTAAAGTTTGAATCTTTATGGGATTGGGGCAGCTCTGATACAGTGAGATTGTTGTAGAAAGTGTTAATGGTGAGACCATCGTTTCCCCAAACAATCAATATTCCTAGGTAAGTTGATATCGCCAGAATCTTGAACCACCGTATAATCATGAAGTTCGACAGCAACACCGATTTAGCCTTTTCCAGCATCTTATTTAAGGGGGAAAAAAACCCTGTAATTTACAAGAAAGAATGAGGAAAAACACCCAAAAAAAAGCCAAAAATGGGGACTCTTTATTTCAATTATATCTGAGAAACACAATAGAAAAATATATTATGGCAGTAATGCAGCACATATATTACCTAATTTACCTTATTGCTTCAAATTTGTTGGCAGATTATGTTGTCAATGCAGCAGCAAAAGCCTCTCTCTCTCTCTCAAGAAATATATGGAAAAATGCAGCAGAGACAAGTATTTGGTGTTTGTTTATGGAGGAAGTCAGGAGAATAAGAGAGGAAGAGAGTGATAAATTAATGGAAACAAATAAGTGAAGTCGAGAGAGAGAGAGAGAGAGGGAGTCTTGAGAGAGATTTTAGGACAATGATTAGAAAGATGGTAAAATTGATGTGGACAGTCAAATTTTGTCATTTTTTTCCTGTATTTTTCATGTAAATAAATGTATATTTTTTTTGGTGTTTTTTTTTTTTGATCAAGAAAAGTAAATAAAAATAAAACAGAGGTATCAGAGGTACCAGAGGTACCCACAAAAGTCTACATCAGTTTGAGAAGGAGATCATTAGAGCTCCAAGAGGAAAAGCTCAACCCCTTCTCTACGATACAAAATTCATAATTCCAACTCCAAATCCTAGCTTTAATTTCGGAAATCACACTATCAACTGTCCACGGCCTACCCTCGAAGCGACTTTCGTTCCTCCGTTTCCACAGAATCCAGTTGGTACACATCCAAATCGCCTTGAGCAACCTCTCAATTCTTTTCCCCCGTCCCATGTGAATGAACGTAACGAAGTGGGAAGCAATAAGCCTAGGTCTCGCTGATGTGATCCCCATCCACCTTTGCACTTCATCCCACACCCTTTCGGATTTCGAGCAAGACAAGAAGGTGTGGTTAGCCGATTCAGGTGAATGAAAGTAAGCATTGCACGTCATCTCCTCCGTTGTCAGCGGCACATTTCTTTTCCCAAGATTGTCGCATGTCGGCATTCTATTTTTCAGAATTCTCCACGCGTTCACTGAGCTTTGTGGATAGCTGGTGTGTCCCACACCATTGCCAACTCCTTCTCATTGATGACCGCTGTAACAGTTGCATTCCTTGAAGCCTTGATCGCCATGTAAGCAGTTTTTGTGGAGAAACTACCATCTTTAGTTCCGCACCACATCCACTGATCATCAATTCCTGCACTTGGACAAACATTGTGGAGATTTTTTTTGGTGTATTGGATCAAATTAACAATAAACTCTGTATGCATGTAGTAAAATGGTAAAAATCTTGAAAATTTGGACACTTTTGAAAAAATTGTTATACAAGTGATGTTTTATAAAATTTATAAATGTTCATTTACAAAAACATATTAAAAAATACTCCTATATAATATAAAATGTAATACAAGTAAAAAGGAAAGGATCTTTTATATGAATTTTGATTTATCTTATTTATATTTAGAGAGAAGTTGACATTATTAATGCATGTAGGTAGCACTTGCGAAAATAGACATCACTGTTGACGTAAACTTTAGATAATAGTCTTTCTTTAATTAATGTACTTTAACATGATTTTTTTATTATTGTACTTGCGAAAATAGTCTTTCTTTAATGTACTTTATTGTAATTATGGACTAAGCCAAATTAATATTGTTATACTAAAGGATATTACTGATCTAGCTTATCTATATACAATACATATAATAAACGTGCTTTAGTAGAACATGCCACGATCAAAAGTTACATACAGAATTTGTACAACAACGTGCAACTGATTAGGGATCTTTCTTCATGATGAGATTATCATATTGTGAGTCAAAATGAGATGATAAAATTCTTTTTTAAAGAAAATGAAGGAAAATATTGAATTCTCTATATTAATTGTGATCCATTATTGAAGATGGTGAGTGCAGGAAACATCAAATATGGTAGAGCGAGAGAGAGAGAGAGAGAGATGGATTAAAACAAAGAATTTAATGAGGTTGAGTTTTCAATGTTATTTTTTGACTGGTGTCGCTCAAAGCAATTTCAAGGTTTCAATAAGAAGGTATATCAGTATCACTATCACATGACAAGAATTGATGGATTAAATTAATAACGATTATTGTAATAAATCAGTTACGCCTAAAATTAAAAAGAAAAAAGAAACTAAAATAGTCTATAATCGAAATTGACTTGGAAAATATGGGTGTTTTTATTACAATAATCATTATTAATTATTTTTTATTTGTTTAGAATATTTTCTCTGCTGAATAATATTATCTTTGGATAGTAATGTAAAATGTTTTACAATATTTTCACACGCCCAAAATATAATTAAGATTTAAACAATATTTCATAACCCCCCCACAAATACAATTCAATTTAAAATTAATGCACTTAATCAATTTATTATTGTACTTGAACTCCTTTCGTAATTTAAAAACACATAGTAAAATTTTATGCTTGATTCGCACTCTTTTGCATAAAAAATATATTTATCGTCAATTTTTTTCGCACAGCTCCAAATATTCCTTTGGAAACTGGAATTAAACAGCGCAGAACTCCAGCACCAAAAAGATTTATATTGTGCATTGATCTAAAAATACATAACCTATAAATATATGCTATAGTCGTGTATAATTATGCTAAATTAATTAATTCTTTTAGGGGACTTTGTTTAATTTATTAAACTAAAATATAAGTTCAGTGTGATAGCTTAATTAATCCATTTAATAATCGTGAACTTTGCATGATAAATAAAACATGTCCATTTTCATTAAAATTGTTATATTTATAACTAGGTCGGTCGTTCATAAATGTAGGTGTGTTAATTAAGACTATTACGATAAAACCCAATTAAGAGACTGTATCAATTAATAAATAATTTTTCTAAAAAAAAGTACTAGTAATAAATAATTTTGTTGTCCCCTAAAAAAATAATAAAAATTGATTAATACACCCTTCAACAGAATTTTTGAACAAGTTCACCTTATTGGGCCTGAATAAAGCCCACGGGCCTTGAAACTATAACAGTATGAATAAACGAATCGTGTGGGCCATTATATAAGATCATGCACCATTGGAATATAATTTTGGGTGATAAATAATCACTGAATTGAATTATAAGAGTGGAAGTCGAGTTATCTATTACGTGTCTAATTATGTAAATCAAGTATTTGATTAAGTTTGCATCATGCAAACGAACGAACGAGAATTTTTTGTTTTAATTGAAATAATTTCATAGCACAAAGAATATATAGAAAGAATGCACAACCAAAGATGTGAAGTAAAACCAAATGAACTTAATTCGATTCGACTCGTTTGCATTCCTAATCACAAGAGATTAGCTCCAAGGGTCGTCGCACCCTTTGAGCCCGTCTCTTTTGACGAACTCCATTATACTCTGCACAGCTTCCTCGATCCTGTTAGAGAGAGAATGGTTTCCACATTCAATCTCAACCCTCTCTGCTCCACCCATTGCTCTACACAATCTACACAAAAAAGCACACGCAAAGTTTATTCAAATTTTTATTTCTTAAAAAAGCTACTTCTCCAAATAATTAAACACACAATAAAACTTGCCTCCCAACCAATTCTTGCTTATTCACGTGCTGCGGCACGTACTCGTCCTCCATCGAGAAGATGATCTGCGGCGGGCAAAAAAAAAAAAAAAACCACGAAAATTGGTTATATAGTTCGTCACTATGTGACTACATCATTTCAAGCTCAACAACACAACAATATGCTCGAGAAGAAAATTCGATAATGACTTACCAACAAGGACGGATCTAAAGGTCAGGCACCCTTGGCCGTCGCCCGATCAATTTTTTCTTATTACCTATATATATATATGATTTAATTTTTTTTATCTTAATCTCGTTCAGTCATGATTGTGTAATTTCAAACAATTATTACAAGATTCAACTCGTTTTCTTTACTAAAACTTTATTAGAATCATCCGGTGAAATCTCGCCATTATTAAATTCCTGGGTCCGTCCCTGCTTACCAAGGTAGGCGTGGCGGACATGTGTCCGAGCTTCTGCTTCAACTCGTCGTCACTCAAGTCGGAACTAAACATGTCATCATCACCATTCTTCGCGCAGAGAGAGTGATATCTGCGCGAGCAAATCATAAGGAGACGTTTACTTTGAGTGATACGACCAAACAAACTCAAAATTATTCACCTATAGGCCGTGATTGGAACGTGTGGATGCGCTTTTCTAGGCATGAAATCATACGGTCGACCTTGATTGATCATGTTTGAAGCAAGATCAATCATATTCGTGAAGCCAGCCTCTTGGAAGCTTTCACGGTCGCTAACTGGAGCCTAAACAATCATTAATTAATAAAGAGATTAAGATAAAACAAATTAGAACTTGGATTAATGCACAAACTATGAGGTGTATATAGATTTGGACCTGCAAAATGGCTGCTCGAACTGCTCTTGAGCATGCTGCATTACTACGCAGGTAAAATACAATATCCTGCGTAGGGTTTATTTAAGGAGCGATTACTTTGCATAATGGATAAAATGTGTATGATTGATTATTTTTATCATCTAAATTAGGGTTTTATTCAATTCCATCATTTCAATCAGATGTAAATCAAACAAAACTAGTTCAAATGATTGAAATAATCAAGAGTATTAAGATATCCCAAAATTTTAATTAATCCAAGTAAATAAGGTTAATCCTCAAAAGTAAACGCCCTCCTAGCTAGGATTTAGTGAGAGAGTGAGAGACTAGCTAGCGTAACTTTTGACGTCGGGCTCAAAATTGTAATTGTAAGATATTTTCAAAAACAGAACAGTGAGACGAGCTAGCTAGACTTGACTTCGAACCCAAATTCTAGGGTTTTCGCGTCTTTTTGGCTTTCTTATTTTGATTCGTTTCCTAAGTAGAATTCATTAATTTTAATTTAATTTTAAACAATTTTCGCTTTTTATGACTTGAGATCTGTAATCTGCAACCCTAGCCGCATAATAAAATCTGTTCTCCTCTATGCCCGTGGATGTAGCCAAATTGGTGAACCACGTAAATCTGTGTCTTCTTTACGTTTTATGTTCGTCTTACTCTATAATCCTATTATGTCACAACATTATTGAACAACGAAAAAGAGAACCTGGCAACCAGTACTGTGTCCTAGTAGGATCACACCATGGGAATCTTCCTTGTCGATCAAATAACTAATGAGTTGATCAAGCTCACTCGCATCCTTCACCACAAGATAATTCCATCCATTATAATTAAGTTAAGGAAACAAATAAATTAAGCATATTAATTAATTAATCTCAAATGTGACAAGTATTGGAGAAAGGACTTGAAGTATTTAATTTACTTGTTTCAAGCTCGAGACACCATATCCATGGTAGGAAGATGAAAAAAGGTATTGAACTAACGACCAATGCTCCTTCTCTAAAGCAATTGCCAAAGGTTCCAAGTATCTGCAAAATTATGAATCTTATATATGATTTAGGACTAATTAAACTTGATACTACCAATGTTTAAAAAAAAACAAATTGTAGGGTGATTTTGCAGATGTTTTAATCACACCTTATATAGTTCAAGATTGAAGGCCTAAGAAACATAATGGTAGGAAACTAACAAGAAACACTAAATAATTAAAGTAGTTTAAAAGACTTACTCAGCTGCCAAAATTCCTTCTTGCAATCCACCAATAAAAACAACTTGTTGCTTGAAATCGCCTATCTTAAATGCAACCTGCAACAAACATTGCACCTAATTTGATTTTCTGATTATTAACTAGGGTTTATTTCATCTAATTAGGGTGTGTAATTATTTTTTATTATTTAATCTCACTTTATTAGTTAATAATATAGGTTGATAAATTCAAAGTTATGGCATATAACTTTTTAAAATTTTATTTTTTGAAATAAAAATTAAGTATAATTCGTAATATTATGATAGAATTACGAGACACTGAATCTCATCCCTTATAACATGACCAAAAAGAAAAGTGACAAATTTTCGAAATCTTGATCCCTGCATTTGTTAGTTTCTCTTTCTCTACACATATCATACACCCAAAATGAAAAAAAAAAATAAATAAATCTCCTATGCTGAGAATATATTAAGATTGTTGTTTATAATTTTCACCTGCCTGAATCGGTTTTGGGCCGTACTTGAACATGACTCCTTGAAGCTTCTGCTTATTGTTAACGGCGGCGGCGGCGGCGGTGGGGGAGTTCGGCGCCATGGCTGCTGCGGACAAGAGGCGGCGGACGGCGGCGGCGTTTGGTATGGAGGTAACGGGGAGGAGATCTGTCAATTATTGTTGTTGGCTTTCATTTAGTTAAGTGTTTGTTTTTGGGTTCAAGATTTCCGTTATTTCTGTTATTTCGTTTTCAAACTAGATCCGTTTCATTCTTACACGCCACGTGGCCCATCTACTTGTTTATTTATTCAAAGGGTTGTTGATTTGTAATTTCAATACACAAATTTTTAGTTAACTTATAAATTACACGTTAAATTTACTATGATAATATATAAGTTTTCAATTTATTATGATTTCACCATCAAATTAAAATCCTCAATTTTCGTAAATCTTCAAAGAGAGTGGTGCGTAATTTTTTTATTTTACTTTTTTAGCATCGTTTTAGCTTGACTTTGTGCAGTATTTTAACTTGTTTCTTCAATCTTTTTCAAAATAATGAATTTTAGCTTGATTTTTTTAAACTTAATTAACTTTGAAATGGATTTAAATTTGAGGGTTTTAGTTTCATGGTAAATTATAACAAATTGAAAATTTATGTATTATTATACCAATATTAAATTTTATCAATTTTTATTCTATTATTGGTTGAAGAGATCGCATTCCTTCTACGATTGCAAATGAACGATACAAAAGTTAAAAATTGTCCGTGTTTAAATGTTATTTATATATAAATTAAAAAAATGTTACATATATAATCTAATTATCGTTTATCTTCTTTTTGGACCCTCAGATTATTAAAATTTTAATTATTTATAATAATTAGAAGAAACATAATTTTGCAATGGAGCATATTCTCTTAATATTTCTAAAACACACACACACACTAGATTTTTAGGATAGTAGTAGACAATTTGGGCTTTATTTATCAAAACCCAATTCAACAATTTTGGGCCCATGGTGCGAACCTCTGTTTTCTACTTTTCTTTTATTTTTGACGAAAACTATAATTTTCTTTTATTTTTCTACTTTTCTTTTATTTAGTTTTTGAGAAATTCTACTTTTCTTTTATTAGTTGGCGAAGAACCTCTAATTCCAATGAAGATACATGAAATATCTTTAAGATTAACAATTTATAACTCTAAGCATTATGTGTGCGTGTGTTGGTCTGATGGTTAAAGTTTGAACTTAAATCTATTAATTTTGATTTCACCGTTACACAATCTTCAAAATTAATTATTCATACGATGGATATTTTCATAGTTAAGGTAATTATTTAATCAAATATTTTTAATTAATTACTTTTTCCAACACATATTTCCGCGGTTAGTATCTCTATTCAATAAAAAAAATTAATTTTTGCGATAGATATTTATGTAGTTAATATATTTATTTAATTAAATATTTATTTCAAAATGTGTTTGTCACGTATTTCCGTCGCAATTTTCGTCATATTTGTTACTAATCATTCACCTTAGGGAAATTTAAGAAAGCAACTCATTACATAATCTGACATCACTAATCCTCAAGGCCAACAAACATAAATTCTTTGACTATTTATATTTCTAAAATAAGATATGGAGTCAAAATGGAAAAAAACAAAAAAAAAAATACTAGCATTGAGATGATGATAGTATTATTTAATAGGAGCAGCCAAGTTACATAATTATTATAATAATGATGATCTAGTGAAAAGACAGCATGCTCGATTTTGGAACTAAAATATTAAAAAAAATAAGTGCACTGAGGTGAAGTGGGGCCCTTTTTGGAATCACAATATGTGGAGCCAAACTCCCAAACGACCCTTCAATAAATTAATTAGTTAACTAAAAATGACTCTTAACCAATAAAAATATGTGATCTGTAACCTAAGGAATAATATATGTATGTGTTTTTTAATAATTTTACATTATCTTAGAAACGGTTCTGCACGGGGGCTTCTTTGCTTAAAGGTGATTTATTTTGGAAAAAAAAAATATTTTTTCTTTACCAACATTGACTTGCTCATGATTGCTAATTAATCTCAAATTTAGAGATATTGATGCAATGATTCTCTCAAAGAAAAAGTTATACAACTTAGGACCAAAAAGTCCAACTGAGATGACTAATTTTCTCAATGGAAAAAAATAATTGCTTTAGCATATATCTTTCCCCCAAAATTCTTCGTAATCTTGAATTTCATAAGCAATATTCTTTGGAGTAAAGCCGCTCCAAACAAAAATTATAATGTAGAGTATTAAATTTTGAGTATATATAGTTAAATTTCAGGCTAGTTATTTTTTTTAGAAAATAAAAGTCTAAAATGATACTCCCTTATATTCACAATATAATATACGTTGGGATAGGAGTTCTAACCTTCGTTTTCAGACAACTAAACATGTTGTTTCTTATTTGCTTCTACTTCGTACGTACATAACTAACTTTATTTTTTAAAAATGGTAAGTTTTTGAAGGGTTTCCAATTAATTGAGCAAGTTTTTATAATGAAGAACAACATATAGGATTTCAATTTGCTCGATTTTCAAGCTATGAATTTACAATAAGAACGCTTAGAAACGCAATGGAAGGTATAAGTGTTTATTTGAGATAACACCTAGAGAGACCCCTTTGAGCGTTGATTTCACATTGGTTACTTGTTAGCTTTATGAGAGTTTGAGCTTTAAGACTTGAGAGATTTTCTCAACAATTTCAGTAACCTTCTGTGTTGATATTCGACGGGCATTTATCGGTGGAGAATATGATAAAGTTTTTTGAGAAGCTCGTTCAATTCTCGATCCTACGTGCCATTGAGATTCTTCTTGTAAAAACTACTTTGTTCATCTTTAAGCCTCCAATATAGTATATTTATTTTACAACAACGTAACGGATATATTCTACTGTTTGGTCAGAGACCGCGAGTTGTCAGCTTGATCTCTATCGGCTAGCTTCACTCTTAGCTGATGCATTCTTACTCATAAGTAGTCTTATGAGTAAATAAGACTACATGTGAATAGAAAAATAAGCTCGTTGACCAATGGCCGGGCTGTAAACCTAGCT
This sequence comes from Salvia miltiorrhiza, assembly GCF_028751815.1. Taxonomy (NCBI): domain Eukaryota; kingdom Viridiplantae; phylum Streptophyta; class Magnoliopsida; order Lamiales; family Lamiaceae; genus Salvia; species Salvia miltiorrhiza. The sequence goes on from NC_080393.1 coordinate 2,436,294, forward strand.
ATATGACCATCAAATAATTTAGGGGTTTAGAATTTAATCAAAAACATTAAATTTTCCCAATGTTATAAAATGGTATTGTAATTACAATGATCTAAAAATCATGTGAAAATTGCAATTATGGGTATACAACGTCTATCTTCAACAATTGACTATCTAGGTATATATAATGCTACATTGATCTATCTTCAACAATTGACTATCTAGGTATATATAATGAACATTTATCCAATGTAGCATCTTCAATAATGTTGCATATTCTCCTTTTTACAATTCTTGAGAGCATATCACATAAATATGATAAGGATTCAATGGCATAGAGTGGAGATCAGTACATATGACAAGTTTTAATTATCAAATTTTCTGATGGAATTGAATAACAATTAATGAAAATTATAACTAGTACTCCCTCCGTCCACGAATTAAAGCCCCATTTGAGGGTGGGCACGGAGACTAAGAAAGCTGAAAAATGTGTTGTGGATGAAATATAAGGGTAGTTGACTAAAGTGATAAAGTAGTTGACTAAAGTGTTAAAAGTGTTGTGTGGTGGGTCCATTAGTGATAAAGTGTAATAAATATAGAATATAAAAATGATAAAGTTGTTGTAAGGTGGGTCCATTAGTGGCAAAGAGTAGTAAATATAGGAAAAGAAGAAGAGTAAAAAGGTACATAAAGCACAATAGGGCTTTAATTGGTGGACAAAAATTTAAGTGCAAGTAGGGCTTTAATTCGTGGACGGAGGGAGTACATGTGATTGGCAAGATAATATAGTGGTAGACACCTTTTTTATAACTAATGTGTATTATTTTTGAAGTGGTTCTTCCATAAAGATTTTTGAAAGTGATTTCTCTGATTTCCATGTCTAGCAAAAAATTATAATTGAGCATCATGTCCTTAATTCAATTAATATTTGTTTGACTGCCAAAATAAATAATAAATTGGCTACCTATTATTTTTTAAAGCTTGGGATATAAAAATGTATAGCATGTTGATAATTGAAGATATTGTTAAAATATCAGCTCCTAATGATTGTAAGAATAAATTATTAGAAGTTAAATTTTAACTTTTTGGGTAAATTTTAGTGAAATTGTGAGTTGTGAGTGCGGACTTATTTTGCACATTCCAAAAATTATATAATGTGTGATGGGATGGCCATTAAATTTGTTTTATCTGTGCTTATATTTTATATTTCATTAATTTGTTCCTGTTTTTCAATTTTTAATGGTGGTTAGGTATAATGGTTTAACAGTCTTGTCAAATATGCTGAGAGGAAATTGTTTCAAAAATTAATTAATTGCTTCTATGATTCATATATTTCAATCATGAGATAACTTCCACTTTTTCAATGGAGTAACAAAATTAATTAATTATACACGATTTTTATTATGTCAACGGGAGTTTTCATAGTGATAGCGATATGCCAATTGCCATACAAGTAAATGTAAAAATCCATTTTTATTTTTTATGTGGAGATAAACAAGTTGATAATGTCGATTTATATGATGGTATAATACACATGAGTGCATGCAATATAAATGTGTTTTCAAACTAATAGTTTTATTAGAATGATGAACATGTTTGTTGTATTTAAGAAAAGTTATCTCCACGCATTCTAAAACATAAAGATACACAATCCTTTGAAAATACAATAAAAGGCATTCTCGCATGCAACCGGTTGCAACTTGTAACTGATTTTTTAATGACATTACTTCAACATATAAATGACACTTGAAGATTTTTCAATGTCATTTGTATGTTGAAGTAGTGTCATTTGTAAATGTTCAAGTGTCATTTCCTGAATGAAGTAGTGTCATTCTGAAAATCAATTGCACGGTGCAACCGGTTGCACATGAGTGTTTGTGATACAATAAATAGTTTAGAAAATTTGAATCAAACAATTCTAACTATCTAATTCTTTTATATTTTTTTTTTGAAAATAGACGCGGATATTTATTGTTTCTAGCTAGCTACTTTTTTTTTTTTTTTGAAAACCCAGCTACTTATTTGATTTAGGGTTAGTTGTTAAAAACTCATGAACTCTGGTCCTGATTTTGATTTTCAACATAATTTTTAATTTGAAAAAAGACAGATGATCTTATGTACTATTGATTGCTAACTGTCAAATTGTTAACTGATAGTTGTCAAATCAATCAAATGTGTGAGACTTTCACAAAAAATAAGCAAACTCATCAACATTAGGAATATTTAAAGAATAAGGCATATGAAGCTTGTATTTATAAAAGAAACAATAGGGTCGGATGGCCTTATTGAGCTTACAAACTCAATTTTTAGCCCTCAATTGAAAAAAATTAAAATTTGGCCATTTTTTGGGTGGTATGACTAACTTACCCTTTGAACTTGAATCCATCTCCAACCCATCTCCAACCCACGTGTGATCCAAGCTTCCTTCCTCTCTCTCTCTCGCGCTCTCTCTTTCGCGCTCTCTCTCTCTCTTCCGCGTCAATGATGAACGGTAGAAATCGGTCGTGATTCTAATTCCGGCGGCGTGCTTCTCTCCTCTCTCTCTCTCTCTCTTTCGCGTCGATGAAGAGCAGAAATCGGTAGAAATCGATCGTGATTCTAATTTCGGCGGCGTGCTTCCCTCCTCCATCGGCGGCGGCGGCGGCGGATCTGATCTGATGAGGCCGCGACGGTGGATCTGATCTGATCGTTGCGCCGCCTCCTCCCTCGGCAGATCTGATTTTCGCCTCTTTCGATTTCAGCCATCGACAGATCTGATCTGATCTGTGCTGCACGTATGGCACTATTAGTGCCATAAGTGCCATACGTGCACACTTCCCCCTAGGGTTTAGATATTCCATTTAGGGTTTAGATTATCCATTTGGGGTTTAGATGTTCCATTTAGGGTTTAAATGATGTTGTTGTTTCTGTATTTGTGCTGCACGTATGACACTATTAGTACCATAAGTGCCCAAATGACCATTTTACTTGGTTTTATTTTGGATTTCCGTTGGCACTTATGGCACTAATAGTGCCATAAGTAAAATCAAAGTAAAATCTTGGCACTTATGGCACTAATAGTGCCATAAGTGTCTAACCCGACCCGGCACGCGACCCGCGTGCCTAATCCTACCCGGTCCGCCTCATTAAAGGTAAAAACGTCAAAATCAATAAAAATGGCCAAATTTTGTGTTTTTTCAATGTGTGGCCATAAATTGTGTTTTATGCTTTATTTTGACTACTTCAAAATTTTACTCTTTATAAAATAGGGCATTTTTCATTTATAACTTAAGAAATAGAGCATTTTAAATTTTTACTCTGTATTTTATATTGACTATTCTTTCCTAAAACTTCAAATACAAAAGAAAAAACAATATTTACTAATAATAATAATTCAAATTTAAACTACCACAAACACGGAATATTTAAGCAAATAATTAAGTACACAAACTTCCTTAATTAATCCAAAAAAAGTAAATTTCCATTTCCTAAATTGAATCGACCATGATTCCTATTTCGACCAATTGAAATATCTTACTAACATTATTTATAATAAAATCATGATTGGACGCATGCATCCATCCCATCACGGTTTGCCTGTAATAAAATATAATCAAAACCCTAGTAAATGGGCTTAATCTCCTAGCATCCTATGATATTACCAGGCCACCTATGCATTGATTAACTAACTAAACAATAAATATTTAATATAAAGAATAACTTAATTATACTTAATTAAGGATTATTGCAAATTCCCTTTTGATCTTGAAACTTCAATCCAACTTTTGACTCTATTCCCAACTTATAAAGAAGAGATGTGCCGTCAAGTTTATATAAATATACTACTGTATATGATAGAAGAATCTATGCTAACTTTAAGCACTTATTTATTGAACCCATAGAAAGATTTTGTAAATAATTAAGGAAAGAATTAAGTGTGAAAGCATATTATGAACCATTTTTTTCATGTATATATAGATTTTAATGAAATCTTTTCCGTACAAAAAATGCACGTGGTCATCATCATACATAATCATGAAGGCCATATATTTTTCAAATGAGATTAACATGAAAATCTTGAAAACAAGACTTTAATTCACAAAGTCCTTTTTTCACTTTGTTTATGGTGAAAACGTTGAAATTAAGAAAAATAATTATACACTACAACAAAATGTTTTAGCAGTGATATGATTTTTGACAATAGTGACCCTTATAAATGCCACTAATTAAATAAAATTGTTAAATGTTGAGTTTGATAGCAATTATACGTCTCACAAAATTAAAGACATATCGGTAAATTTAATTATATTTAAAGGTGTAACTATTTTTATAAGTAGTTATTTTTATAACAGTATATATATATATATATAATAATTAATTCTTTAAAAAATAATTTTATTAATAATAATTGTGTGAAAGTGTGACACATCCTCACCTCTCTCTCTCTCTCTCTCTCTCTCTCTCTCACACACACACACACACACCCAGTATTGTGACATCTATGTGTAATAAATATATTTTGTGATAGCTTTACATGTCATAAAATTGTTATTTATATGGATAGATGTCACAAAATTTGTTAAATATAACAAAATTTACTTACATTTTTATGTGTAATTAATGTATATAGATACTTGCGTGGGTGTAGCTAAATTTTGATGCACTTAAAAATGTTACAATTTTTGTAACGTATTGTTTGATATCACTAAAATTATGCTACGGAACCATTTTGTTGTAGTCAATTGCGTACTCTAATAAAAACAATTTCCATCGAAAAATCATACATATTTTTCAAGAGAAATTTTATAATTAATAGTTCGTTAACTTCAATTCATCCGCCTAAACCATAAATTAACAAGTTAATTGGTTAAAATTTAATTTACGTGTTATTTTCTATTCCAATAATATTAAAATACGTGCCAAAATATATAATATGATTAGCTAGATTGTCACGCACGACATAAGTGATCAATGACACAAGAATAAAACATGAAATACAATTAATTTGCAGTGGAGGATTTTCATACGACAAAAACTTTTTTTATTTTTATATAAAATAAATTAAGATACTCATCTACAGATGAAATTGTCTGGTGCATGGCAGAGAATCTACAAAGTCGTAGTAATTCCCATTCTCTTATCTTCTTAGGGTTAATATTATTTATTAATTAATTTACCCTAGCTAGGCTCCTTTAATTTGCGATTCAATTTAAGCTTTCTAATGAATATGACACCAAAATTCTTTGCGATAAACCGATCGACCTAAGTTAGTCAACTTTATTAATTAGGAAATTAAATATTAAGTAATCGTCGAGCAAAAAGTTAAGGCTTAGTATAATTAAGGTGGGATGCCTAGATTAAGATGTAATTAATTAAGCAAAATTAATAATTAATTGTATATGGTATCTAATCACTGCATACTAGAAATGATTCTCGCCGCTGCTTTTTGGAAAACAACTTGCCCACCTACTGCTGATAATGTGATCAGTGCTTATAGTTAAATGACAGGATAATGACAAACCTGAACAAACTGCAAAAAAGTTATTAACTAATTAATTATGCAAAGTTTAATTATCTACCTATTTATTTATTTGTTGTGGTAGTGTTCTTTCTTTATTTTAATTTGAATTCTCTTTTGCATTTTTAGGTTTTTTATCATCTCGATTCTTGCATTTGATTGATACACGTTGGAGTTTAATTTTTACGATGATTAGTGTTTAATTTGATTTAATTAGTCGTTATAAGTCGAGATTGCAATATGAGATGTACATTTTTTTTAATCATTTTATGTAAATTCTGAATTGATTATGCATGAAAAACAATAAGAAGTAGTTAGTTAGGGCAAGAAAATTGATGTTAAACAAATACTCCCTCCGTCCACGAAAGAACTTCTTATCTTTCCTTTTTGGGACATCCACAAAAGAACTTCCTACCTATTTTTGAACTATACCCCACCACTCATAATCCTCTTACTTTTCACTTTTCACAACTCTCAATACACTCAACTACCTTTTATCCATTCTCAATACACCAACAATATTTTTTTCTTAAAACCCGTACCACTCCCTCCTAGGAAGTTCTTTCATGGACGGAGAGAGTAGCTAGTATCTATTTGATGGAACGAAGATCGATTATCTGCAAGATCTATATGTAATTTTTCGATTCTTTTAATTTTTGATTTAAAATTTTTGTTCTTTTTTAAAGTAGGGTTTGTTTTCAGGTTTGTACGTACATGAGTTTTATGAGACATATTCATATATATTAATTATTATCACTGAATTTTCAATAAATGATCGAAGAGTGTTTGTAAATAAGTTTTTCCTTTTTTTTTTAATAAAGAAACAAGAATTATAATATGATTTAAAACAAATTAAATTACCTAATTTACCTCTTTCAAGATTGAGATAAATACAACAAATTTGATGTTGATACATTGTTTATTTATTTGTTTGATTAGATAGAAAGAGGGCGCATGTATGCACTTGAAAATCAAACTTCTAATAAGGGTAACATTAAGGTACGTTTTATTTTAGACCACAAAGATTAATGGGAATCTTAGTTCATTGCGTGACACCTGCCACGCCTACTTTTAGAATAATATATATATATATGTAGACTAGGACCTGATGTCTTTTATTTTTTTAATAAAATATAAGTAGCCAATATCTATAGATAGGACAACTTAAACATTACGATTTAGGGTAGGATAAGAAAACCTAATTATCTTAATCTTAAATATATACAACTAGCTAGCGATATATAAATGCACCACCGTATATACGTGGAGTTTTCGTATTTTTTTTCCTCCAAATCTTCAATTTGATATTGACTTTTTATGAAATTTCATCGATTGAAAATTTAATAGCTAGGTATTTAAGACCTTAGAAACAAATGATATAATTTAAATTGTGTTAATCGGTAAACATGTCCACTTTGTTATTAAGTGGTAATAAAAAATGTCCACTTTTATAAAAATATTGATCTCATATGCTCAACTTTAAGTGAATGATCATATAATGTCAACCCATTGGCTTTGTTTTCTGCGAGAAGTCTTACATTTTTCTTACACATTTTTTATGATTATATTTGTGTAAAAAAAATATGTAATCATGGATTATTGTACTTTCAGTCTATGCTTGTTTTAATTATGAGATTATTTTAATTTAAATTATTAAGCAATGCATTTGACCATTCACTAAAGTCTCGAATTAATCTGTTACTTATGAAAAAATATTTAAAAATTCATTTTTCATAATGAAATTTAATTTCATGCCGAAAGAGGAGGCTACTTTTTCGACCGGCTACGTACCTTTTAATTGGTTCATTATTAGTGCAATAATAAGCTCTCGCTTGATCGATTCATGAGTTTCATCCCTGCATATATATACGCATATTTATGGATTTCTTTTTATTCTTTTCCTAATTTCCTCCTTTCTATCATTTCCTATATTTTATGTAGAAAATAATATACAATCTCCTTCAAATAGACACACGCATAAAGAATTTCTTGTATATGCGATGTACACATATGGTAGCTAAGTAATTAATGAATATAAACATATACATATTCTGAAAATTTAAAAACAATATATAAATATAATATATAGATTAACTAAATTAAAAATCCATTTTAAAGTATAAAATATTAACTTTTTTTCAACTCTTAAATTATGAAGATCTACAGTGAATTCATCACTTTATTAGATAAATTAATGATCCCGAATTCGAATCTCAAATGAAAAAAATTTAAATTTTAAATTCATACATTTTCATAATAAATTTTTATATATTCCACATAGGTTTTAGGAGTTCTTAGTTTGTATACTTAAAAGGCACTACAAGAAATTAAATATTCCATCGGTAAAGAGAAATCCCATCGGTAAAATTAAATATTCCATCGGTAAAGAGAAATTCCGTCGGTAAAATCAAATATTCCCTCGGTATCCGTCATATTTTTTGTAGTGAGGGATTTATATGCTAACTCTTTCTTATATATACAGAGAGAGTGGAACTTCTTAGTTTGGAAGCGGGTCATACATCTATATAATATTACAAAAAGTAGATAATCTATATACTATATAATCAAATAAGCTACTATACCGTACATAGACGGGACCTCTACACCGTACGATTTGAATTCAAGATCACAAAGAAGAGTCTTTATATCTGTCTCAACTTTGTCACTTGAGATATGAAGTACTAATTTTGAAGATTTAAAAAGCTGAGTTAACGATCATATATACTTCAAGATATTTTTAATAGAATTTTACTTTAGATAAAAGAGTATATTGTGAGTGTAGAAAGGGTCCCATTTTATAAAAAGTAAAAAAGAAAAGTAAATGAATAGTGGTGGGGTAGTGTACCAAAATAAAAATGTTCATGTTTCTGTGAGACGGTCCAAAATGAAAAAATATTTTAGCTTTTACGAGACGGAGAAAATAAATTTATTTTTAAAAACAAAAATATAATTTCCGTCTGTTTATTGTTAAATCCTAAGTTTGTCCATGAGTGTACAAGTGGCATGCCCAAGTAACTCCTCATAAAAACACTATATACTCGAAATAGAAAATTTCCATACACTAATCTCTACATATATAGAAATGACAAAGTAAAATATAATGAAAGAGGATTCAAACGACTTGAAAGTATATGTAAGAAGCTAGATGGGACAGAGAGAATAGAAGAAGATGCGGTGACACGTGTAATGCATTGACTCGTTTCTATGCATGGCTTCAACACTTTCCCCTCTCCTTACTATAAATACATCTCCACTCAAACCTATTCTGCACATTTAATCTAAGCTTCAAACAACAAAACATAACTACACTTCTCTCTTCTCATCTTCACTCCCTTCCTTTCCCCGCTTCTCTTTCACTCCATCAACACACGTCATTGCAGGTTCGCCGCGTACATATAAAAAGGTCCAAGATTTATTCATTTCCTTAAATTTTAATGTTTTTGTGTATTTGTAAAGAGTAAAAGCTGATTAATTTTGGTAATGAAACAGGTGTGATTAATTGATTGACGACATATATAAGCATGAATATTTCATTCTCCGCCGCCTGCAAGCAAACGCAGCCGCCGCCGATGGTGAACTTCCCCGGCGGCCTGCTGAACCTCATTCCGCGGCAGCGGCGCAAGGAGAAGGTGGTGGTGGTAATGGGCGCGACGGGGACGGGGAAATCGCGGCTGTCGATCGAGCTCGCCACGCGCTTCGGCGCGGAGGTGATCAACTCCGACAAAATGCAAGTCTACAAGGGGCTCGACATCGTCACCAACAAGGTCAACGAGGAGGAATGCGGCGGCGTGCCGCATCACCTGCTCGGGTTCGTGGACCCAGAAGCCGACTTCTGGGCCCACGACTTCGTCTACCACGCCTCCGCCGCCGCGGACGACATCGCCAAGAGGGGCCGGATGCCCATCATCGCCGGCGGCTCCAACTCCTTCATCAAGGCGCTCGTCAACGACGACCACCATTTCCGGTCGAGGTACGACTGCTGCTTCCTCTGGGTCGACGTGGCAATGCCCCTGCTCCACTCGTTCGTGTCGAAGCGAGTCGACCAGATGGTCGACTCGGGGCTCGTGGCGGAGGCGCGCGAGTTCTTCGACCCCGCCGGCGACTACTCCCGCGGCATCCGCCGCGCCATTGGCGTGCCGGAGCTCCACGAGTACTTCCGCAGCCAGGGCGGCGGCGCCGCCAGGGCGAAGCTGCTGGATGCGGGGATCGATCAGATCAAATCCAACACCCGCACCCTGGCGTGCCGCCAGCTGCAGAACATTATGCGGCTGGCGGAGCACCTCGAGTGGCGGATGCACCGCCTCGACGCGACCGAGGTCTTCCTGAAGCGCGGCGACGAGGCGGAGGAGGCGTGGGACAGGCTGGTGGCGGGGCCGAGCACCAGGATCCTCGCCCAATTCCTGTGCGAGGACCACATGGATTTCGTCTCGACCATCGCGGCGGCAGGGTCAACCTCCGCCGCCGCTCCATTAATCCTGGGCTCCGCCAGCACTGCTGCTGTCGCAGCCGCTACTCACTAGTGGGGACACTCCCACCTTAAAAAAAGAAAAAAGACCAAATCGACGGTGGTGGCGCGGCGGCGGTACCAGAACTACTAGTAGAAAAAATACAATAAGTGTGGTGAGATTCGATCGATCGATCTTACAACAAACGGGGAAGGTGAATCTTTTTTCCGAGATCCACGTGGAAGTGTTGTGGGCCCGCCGAGGGTGGAATCTAGGTTAACCTTTTTTCTTTTCCTTAAATTTCGTAACCTACCATTTTGCAAAGGTTGCTGTCTCTATCTGCCAGTTTTGAGCACCTGAACCTTGGTCGGCCGTACAGTTGGGAAATCTTGGTGAAGAATTTGCTGCTCAGTTTGCCAGAAATGGGAAAAAAGAGGAAGAAAGGAAAGAAGAAGAAGAAGAGAGCTTATGCACTTTGGTTTGTTAAATATATGAAATAAAATAAAAGCAGTGCAGAATGGAGCAAACAGTATACAGAGAAAGAGGGAGTGACTTATTTATTTTTTGGTTTAATTCCTCTTTTTTTTTTTTTTTCTTTTTTAAATTTGGGGTCTCTTCCATTATGTTTGGGGTCTATTTGTGTAATGTAGCTTCTTGTATAATGAGCTGTATTATTCGCGGATATGACAACTTGGTGGTATATATTTTTTATAAATATATATTTATAAGTTGAATATATTCACTCAGTGGTTCTGTGAATATTTCATTTTCGTGAAGGTTAGAATTTTGTTGATCTTGATGAGTTTTCTGGGAATCACATTCCTCATGGAATCAGATTTTTGCCCCAGTTAATCACGCGCAAAATCCTTTTTACTTTATGGTACTTTTTCAGTCTTTGTGTTTTCGTTCAATCACATCATTAGATAAATAATTAATATATTAAGTTAAATACGATATAAAATAAAATAAAATAAAATAAAATAAAATAAAGAATATGTAGAGTAGAGTTCTGGATTGAATTAATCATGGAAATATATTAGCTATCATTATATATATATATATATCAATATCAATATCATGCTTCTAATTAATATCCGTGAATATTTAAATGATAGACGAATACCCACTTAAGGCTTGTTATCTTGCAATTATATATTCGAGAGGAGAAAATTGATGGAATTCGTGCCTTCCAAAATAATATTTTTATCATTAACTTTGAATATCGATGCTTATTAGGGGAAATTTGTAAATTGATTTTGGTTTCAATTGGTTCAGTTTGGTTACCCTAGGAGACAAAGTAATCGTGACTGTGGTTTAGACTTGGATATTTGGATTGATATTTTTATCTTTTCTCCTGCAATTTGTATTTAAACTTGGCCACTTGGGTGTATTTGAAAGAAAATATACAGTAAAATAAAAGTATTTTATACAAATTTCGATCTGATATGGACACACACACCTTAGAACATCTGTAGTGGGGGGCTCGCAAGTCGATGCGCATCGAGCTCGGCCGAGCCCCCCATATTGCGCTTCATAGGCTTGGCTTTCAGCTTACTCTGGAAGCGAGAGAAAGAGGCTCTCTTCAGGTGGGGATCAATTTTAGATAAGAATCTATATGATTCTCTAATAAACAGTATATGCTCTTAATAAGACATTCAAAAGTGTTGTAATACTTGTAACGCACATTAATTAGAGTGTGTGTATGTGCGTCTGCATCATGCGAATTGCAACTATTAAAGTGTGTGTTGTGTGTTTTGTCATTTAAAAGTCAATTTCTCTTTGTTGCAACCAAGATTTTTAAATGCATATTTAAGATTCTTATCAAATTCAGAATCTATTTCTCTTGTATTTATGGTTTTCCCTTTTAGAGATTAAAGTAGATAAAAATATCTAAAAATGCATTTTTAGGACTATAAATAATAATATATCGTTAACCAAGACTTAATTCGTGAATATATTTGAGGTTAAATATTTTAATATCATCATTTTTTTCAATTCTACCATGAACTTTTGTCTTTGACAATTTTTTTTTTAATTAGGGTATTGTCTTTGACAAATTAATACACACTAATTTTATGAAATTATGCGAATCCATCCCAAATAAAATATTTGTAAAAATTAGGAAAGCTATGATGTCCAAAAATAAAAAATTGATATTGCAATTGCAATAACTTAAAAATTAATTCAAATAAAAGTTGCGTTATTTACTGCTATTAATCCAAACTACATATAATGATGTAAGTTTTACACAAAAACAATACTAACTTCTTTCGTTACTGGCGACAAAAGCAAACGCAGAATATAATATCTCTAATTTTGAGGATGCTACGTTTTTTATTAGACTAAATAAAACCTTTTTTTTTTGTTTGAGTGGGATATATACTAGACTACTAGTTGATAAATTTGGCATTAATTACTTGAATATTGTGGATCCAAAATGAAGAATGCATCTATTTTATAACCACTTTCAAGTTTCGAGCGACTCAAATAAATGTCTTTTCAAAAACTATATATTCCCTTCTTCTTTAGGCATTTGAAAAATTCGACTTTTCGAAATTCCGCTCACCGAAAGCCAAATATTACAAAAAAATAATTTGGATTCTTTTTCCCGAAACGCGAAGGGCACACGCATTAAAAATATGTAGGAGTAGTTATTATGAAATCCTTCACAAAGCTTACCAAGTTCCTCTATTTTTTGCTTTTTTTTTTTTAGTTTATTTTATTTTGTTTCATAACACCACCATATTTAGGTTGGCCAAATTAACTCTCTAACCATACCTATAAGGCTATAAACGATAGAGTCCCGACGTTATCATGGCCCATAAACTTTTCAATATTTAGTTAAATATTTGTTAATTTCATAATAATAGATGTATAGTACTCCCTCTGTCCCGCAAATCTTGAGTCAATTCTTTTCGGCACGAAAATTAAGAAAATGATATTTAGTGTGTTAAGTGTGTTAGGTGAAAAAGTGAAAAGGTGAATAAAGATGAATTTTTTTTACCAAAAAAGGAAATGACTCAAGATTGGTGGGACGGCCGAAAAAAGGAAAGTGACTCAAGATTGGTGGGATGGAGGGAGTAAAACTCTTAACACCTTTCACTAGCTAGGACATTCGATCAAGAATTGGAGTTCTTCAATAAGTTTTTTTCTTTTCGTGTTGTATACATTTGGCTTAATTGCCTATAAATACACGAATTATACCCAAAATTTCGTTTTTAACCATTTTTTTTGTTAAAACATACATAATTTTTTTTTAGAATTTGACCTGATTCCAAAGTTCGTTGGCTAATAACTTGATTTTCTGGAGTCCGATGAAAAATTTGAAGATACGATTAGAAAGCTCTTGACGTTATCTTTCTAATACTTATATTGTTGAGTTTTGATAACAGAAAATGGTCAAAAAATGACTTGAAGTTGATGTCATAAAATTTTACATTTTTTCTTTTTTCCGATTCCTTTCAGTGACAAAAGGCCAACTATATATATAAGCATCATTAGAAAGATAACGTTAAGAGATTTTCAACAGTATCTTCAGATTGTCCATTAGACTCCAGACAATCAAGTTATTGGACAACGAACTTTTAATCTCAGGTCAAATTCCAAATAATCAAAAGTTTAGGTATTTTTTTTTTACCAAAACGATAGATCGAGTTAAAAACGAAAATTTGAGTATTGTTCATGTACTTATAGGCAACTGGCCCTGTGTATTTTGATATCATGTGCCTATTTACCAAAAAAAAAAAAAACATAAATTTATTCACTGTCGAAATTTCATATCCCTTCTTTTCATTTATGAATACTATTTATTGGAGCCACGTATTTATTTAATAAAAAGACAAATTTAGCCCTCCTAATAATTCTACAAATCATATACTCCCTCTTTCCCACTCCAAATGTCCCATTTTTTATTTTGGGTTGTCCCACTCCAAATGTCTCATTTCCTTTTTTAGCAATACACTCTCTCTCTATACTTAATATTTAAACAATTTGCATCAATCCACTTTATACCCACTTTATCTACTTTATACACATTTTTTAATCTCAATGCCCAAAAAAAGGAGACATTTGGAGTGGGACGAAGGAAGTACTATATTCGAGGAATTCTATGAGTCATAATCTTAACCCCATGAAAGGACTCCAAGGTACAAGTACGGACGAAGGTGGGCATAGATGGACCTTTGATATAAATGATGAAAAAATTGGAATATTTTGTGAGGTACCTAGCAACAATTAATTTTGTGTCCATTCAAGTGAAATTAACAAGGGAATCAAAGGAAGGCACAAAACAGTTGTAATTGAAATGTCCCATCCACAAAAGAAATGCCCAAATGATTCTAACAATATATATGTATACAAACACATATACTCTCTTTTTCGTCTCATTCGATTTGACCTATTTCTTTTCAGCACGATTATTTATAAAGATAAGATTGCAGTGTAAAGTCAGTGAGCCTCTATTTATATAATATAGTATAAAATAATTATTCCAAAAAAAAAAACCTGTCAAATCAAATAAAACGACCCAAAAAAAATACGGCTAAGCCAAATGTGACAGAGGGAGTTAGTGGAATTGAAAGACATGCATATGTGATAACATATGAAATTAAGTCGAGTGGAAAGACATATTGATATTTATACTATGTTAGTCCCTTCCCAATATTTTAACCTTATAATTTTGATTTTTTTTTCCCCCTCAAATTATATTACTGCATCTGCAATATTGGCTTTCCATTGAGATAAATTTAACTTTCAAATTTCAATATATAGTATTAGACGTACGAGATTTCTTAAAGTTTCATTGTCCAATTTATTAATTAATTAATCAAAACTAATTGTAGCGCGCGCGTGTTAATAGCGGTCACGTTTCGAACTGAGATTAAACTGAATACTAAATAGTTTGATTTGATTTTGATTAATATATGTATTTATTTATTTATTATACCCACTCACTCAAAAGGGTGCATAAGATAAAAAGACATAATTTGTTCTTATACTAATACTTAGCTTTTTTACATATGGCGAAGAAGTTCACAAAATTAATTAGTGGTCAAAATCAACTTTTGTTAAAAGTGGCTTAATCTCATTGCACTCCATTTGCAATAATCCCTTATTGAAAAAGGAGACAATGATTTCTAAGCCTTTCGTGGGAATCATGGATTCTCATTCCATTGTCATCTTTAAAGTTTTTCATAGGGTTAATATGTGATAATTGTGCTTTTGTTATTGGTTCTATCATAAAGAATATGTTTTTCTAAATTTTTTATAGTACATTATCTTGGATTGTAAATTTATTATAAATTTATTACAAAAAAATAAGGTTAAGAAAAGATTGAAAAATATTACTCTCTGATCCATCCACAAAGATTGCATATTAATTTATTACTCCCTCCGTCTCATTAAAAGTGGCATGTATTCCATTTTGGGCCGTCCCACTATAAGTACGTGGTTTATTTCCATATGGCAAAGTTTAACACATTTACACTTTCTCCTTAATTCACGTGTCGAAAAGTTTTGAGCCATTTATAATGAGACGGAGGGAGTACTATATTTGTCCGTCCATAAAGATTGTATGCTTTCCTTTTTTGGAAATTCACTTTTTTATATTTTAAAATTCATTCACACTCAATATTTCAATTAAACATACAACACATAAATTTTGGTGGGTCCGTTTATCCACTTAATTTTGGCGGACCCTCTTCTACACTTAATTTTAGTGGTTTGCATTGTTTTTGTCTTATATTCTCTAAAGTGGAAAATTATATCACATAAATACCACAGGATAATATTATCATGAACTATTCATAATATTTTTTTCATCCTATTTGAAAAAAATTATTCACTGTCCATAGAACCTTTCTATATATATATATATTCCATCATTTTTCACTATTAGATTGCCTTCAAGATCAATAGAGAGGTAAAATCAAGATTCAGACGAATTTGATTTCGGGAAGGAAAATATATATATATTTTTTTATAGAGAATAAGATACTTATCATATCATAGATAGAATAAATAATTCACGCAATAATCCAACTATAATGCAAACTAGACAATATTTAAATAATTAAATTGAATCAAAGAACACTCGCTAAAAATGTCAATAGAGCTAAAATTAATCATAAAAACAATGTATGATAGCATCAAATATATTTTTGTGTTGTCTTGTACAATGTATTTTAAAAACATAAAATATAGGGTAATTGCTGTACATAAATACATGAACTTTACTCATTTTTTGGTATTTAACATGAACTTTAAATTTTAATTATAAATACATGAACTTACTCATTTTTTGGTACTCCCTCCGTCCCAATATAAATCTCCCATAACTTTTGGACACGAAGATTAAGAAATGTGTGAAAAGTAGATAAAAAAGGGGTTGGTGAATTTTTTTTTTAATATTAGATATAGAGAGAGAATATATTGCCAAAAAAAAAGGAATAAACATTTGTATTGGGACATCCCATTAAGAAAATGGATGGAGAATTTAACATGAACTTTAAAACATATTTATAATACATGAACAATTTTAACTTATTCAATTTTGACTCATTTTTTAATCCAAATTAAAGCTGACTTGGAATGACTAAATCTTGACGCGGACAATTGACATTTAACGAGCTTGCAGAAGCGCTCGATCATGAATCCATCGATGTTGGCCGTAAAATTTCCAAATCTTAATTAACGAAATTCTGAATTTGGCTTTCTGAATGACGAAATTAACTTTCTTAAGTCCCAAATCTTAAAGACGAAACGAAATTGGCTTTCTGAATTTGTGAAATTTGTAGATAAATTTTTATCGTTCACTTTTATATTAGTTTTCTCTAATTAAAAATGACGTCGTCATAACTCAGCTCTAAACTGTCCACGTCAAGATTCAGACATTCCAAGTCAGATTTAATTTTAAAAAAAAAAATAAAAAATGAGTCAAAAAAGTGAATAAATTTAAAGTTCATATGTTTTAAAGTTCGTTCATATTAAATACCAGAAAGTGAGTGAATTCATGTATTTATAATTAAAATTTAAAATTCATATTAAATATTAAAAAAACAAGTAAAAGTTCATATATTTATAAATACATCAATTACCCTAAAATATGAAAGTGAATCATATGATATTAAATTGAAAAATCTAGTGCGCATGGAGGAACCACAAGGATACATATGTTGCAATCATTTAATTTAAATTTGTCTTCATCCCATTCTCCAAAGGCTACTGATCTTGACATATCACGAATCAAATTATTGAACGAAACAAAATTACTCGAGCCAAAAAGACAAAATACAGATCAAAGTGAATTTACAAAAGAAGAAAGAAAGATGTCGAAAGGCATGATTTTAATGTTGGCAACTATATCTCTATTTATATTGTTTGATAAAAATTTATTGAGTCGGTTCAAACAAGAATGTCTTCTTTCGTAAAGAACAAAAAAAGGAGAACCCTATAATAAGTTGACTAGGCTAAAAATAAAATATTCGAATTATATTTATATTTATTGAATATGACAGAAGTGAGTAAAAAATATAGACTACGATTTTTCCCAAAAAAAATAAAATACTGCAAATTAGTACTAAAATTGATTGTACACGTGTGGCATGTTTAAACGGCCCAAACAAAAAAAATGCTATGCTATTCAGTCATTTATATATTTTTGAATATATATTTATATATTCAAAAAAATGCACGTTGCTGTGTCGTATATGATGTGTGTGTGTGACTGTGATTCATCACATCAATTACGTGTATATAATTTCATTTTACATTATCCGTCAACTTAATATATTCATACATGCATGATTAGGTTGAATGAAAAATTCCCTATTCATCGTTATGAATAAATCAATAATTTTTCATAATTATTTTTTATATTTTAATTAGGGATACGAGTGAAAACATCTCCCCGTTTGTATATTAATGATATCATCCTAATATTTGGAAAAAAAAATTATAGCACCGTACCGAGAAACTAAAGAATTAAACACAAACTATTCATCAACGAAAAAAAACTACACAAATACTCATGTGCAACTGATTTTCAAAATGACACTACTTCATTCGAAAAATGACACTTGAACATTTCCAAATGACACTACTTCAACATACAAATGAGAGTCAACGGATTTTTTAGGACAATAACTTATGTTGATTTAGAAATTAGAACAAAAACTCTCGGACTTGTAAAAATAGGATACTAATTTTTTTTAGAGTAAAACATGACACTAATTAATAAGTGTCGTAAAAATATGACATTTCTCGGCCGATAATTGGCCCAAAAATGTCCTGCGGATGCAATACTTATTAATTAGTGTCCTATTTTACTCTAAAAAAAATTAGTGCCCTATTTTTACAAGTTCGAAAGTTATTGTCCTAATTTCCAAATCAATCTAAGTTACTGTCCTAAAAAATCCTCGAACTCTACAAATGACAGTTGACAATCTTCAAGTATCATTTGTATGTTGAAATAGTGTCATTCAGAAACCAGTTGCACGAAGCAACCGGTTGCACGAAAGAGTGTCTCAAAAAACTATTGATTAGTGGAAAACATATATACCCTCCATAGTATTAAAATTAAAATTGGGTAAGAGCATATAAGGCATATTATTTCGACATTTTTACCTTCCAAAATGGACATATTGCAGTGGGCACTAATAGTGGTCTAGTCACTATGGTATCGTAACGTACAATACCAAATTTTTTGTGTCAAATTGTACCTACTCTAAATTCCATTTCTATCTACCAAATGTAGATATAAAATTTAGATGGACATATAGGGGAAATAGAATCTACCGAAATCGAATATTACTGCTGTTTAAATACTTGTTTAATAGTTGAAATGGCTCTTAGAGCTCACTAACGACATAAAACAAATATTAAAAAAAATTGCCCAACCTACTAATCAATCTTAAGTTGAATAACTAATTATTCATTAGTGTTTTCTTCATACACAAAAATTCCAAATTCACCATTTTTGATGAAAACTTGAAACCTGACAAAATTGAATGAAAAACGTAACCGGTTCGAACTAAAAACTACCGGTTTCATAAATAAATGAAAAAAAAATCCTAAAATTATTTGAAGTGAATTAGTGATAGAATTATTTGTCATGAATTATTTTAAAAAAATTATTTGTCATTAATGTTTAGTATCACTTGTTTATTTTTTTTTTGAAACGGAAGCTCTAAGCACTTATATTAAGAAAGATCATCAAAACCAATTGCCCTAAGCTAGGTAGGGAACTCTCTCGTCCAACAAGCAGGCGTATCACAAATTCTCGTATATTGAGCTAACCTATGAGCCGCCTGGTTAATCTCTCTATACACATGATTAACACTAATCAAAAAATTATGTCGAGCAACTTCAAGAATATCCTGCAACCTATGGGCCGCCTGGTTAGCCTCTCCATACACATGTTTAGTTCACTTGTTGTGTTGCTAGCTTAAACTACAAAATGTCCTTATCATTAATAATTGAAAGAAGTTATTTTTTTCAAAATTCATAATTAAATCCACTTATTTCATCCTTGTATATGGTCCTTGCTTATGTTTAATGTACGACAAAAATATTATTTAATTAGTGGTCAAATATTTTTGTACATGTATGAAGTGAAACCCAACTAATTGATGCAACGAAATATTGTCAGCTTATATGAAACTTTTTTTTTTCCTTTTCAATTTTGTATTATACAAATGCATTTTGTTCCGGTCCCAACCATTTCAAAATTATGACAAAAATATTGATTGATAGAAATAGTCCAAAGTTAGTACAATCAAGTAATGGCCAATTATTATTCCCTAAAAAAAGTGAAGAAAAAGTAATGTCCAATTATTATAGTTTTTGACTAAGAAGTTGAGTTGAACGCAGATTTGTAACATTCATTTAATAAGGAATATATTTGAAACACCTATTGAATGTTATATTGTGTTTATTCTTTTAACAACCAAAATTGGGTATGTATCAAGATTCAAGAGAGCTGGATC